>NW_011889413.1:392164-393027 GCF_000151845.1 Pteropus vampyrus
CCAGTTAAAGTGTGGACAAAGGACGTGAATAGCTATTTCTCCAAAGAAGTCAGACAAACGGCTGATGAGTGCATGAAAAAACACTCAGCATCGTCATCCCTTAGGGAGCTGTCAATCAAAACCGCAGTGAGGCCACCTCGCGCCCACTGAGGCGATAAGGCGCGAGCGCTTAGGCGCCGGGGACCAGCAATGGGAAGCGTCACACCTGCTGGTGAGAAGCGGGGCAGCCTCTCCGGAGAGCAGTCCGAAGTTCTTCAAAAGTTAAACGCGGAGTCGCCGTGGGACTCAGCAATTCCATGGCCAGGTGTATCCCCAAGAGAATTTAAAACAATGTACACTCAGAAACTGGCACATTGTTTATAGCAGCCTGACTCATAATAGCCAGAGAATGGAGAAAGCCTACATGTCCCGACTAATGGTGCATCAGCAACAGATGGAACATGCACCCAGTGGAATATTACTCAGACAGCAAAACAGGGGCGGTACCGGCGCTCTGCAGCGCGGGTCGCTGTGGGAACAGTACGCCGGGCGAAGCGCCACCTAGTGTGCGATCCCAGGATCCCACGTAGGCGGAGTGGCCGGCGCCGGGGCGTCCACCGAGGCAGGAGCTGGATTAATAGTTGTGGTCGCGGGTGAAGGAGAATGGGAGGGACCACGGATGGCTGCGCCGCCTCCCCGGAGAGGTGAACGTGTCTGGAATCAGGTGCCGGTGACGCCGCAAACCACTGAGCGGTGCGGTTTAAAACGGTGGACTTTACGACACGCGAATCACATCTCAAAAAAGTTACTCCTGGTTAAAAAAGAAAGAAAGAGAAAAAGAATTTGCACGTGTCCGCTGAGAAAACGTGGAGAATAAATCAGGG
>NW_011889413.1:394061-399333 GCF_000151845.1 Pteropus vampyrus
CATGCGTGCTTGTGTGCGCGCGTGTGCATGCGTGCGTGTGTGCGTGTGCATGCGTGTGTGTGCGTGTGCATGCGTGCTTGTGCATGCGTGTGTGTGCATGTGCATGTGTGTGTGTGCGTGTGCATGCGTGCTTGTGTGCGTGTGCATGCGTGTGTGTGCATGTGCATGCGTGCGTGTGTGCGTGTGCATGCGTGCTTGTGTGCGTGTGCATGCGTGTGTGTGCATGTGCATGCATGCGTGTGTGCGTGTGCATGCGAGCTTGTGTGCATGTGCATGCGTGTGTGTGCGTGTGCATGCGTGCTTGCGTGCTTGCGTGCGCGCCTGCAAGACCGAGAGCCGGGACGGAGCGACCCGCCGAGGCGGAGAGGTAGGTGGACAGCAAGCGGACGATGCGCCAGCGGGGGAGACCCGCGTCCTGCCCGGGGCCTGCGCAGTCCCCACGAGAGCAGCCAGGCGGCACCCGCGTGGGGTCATCCGTGTCCGCAGCGAGCGGAACCCCCTGCGTGGTCACACATACAGCAAATATACATGCCACTGACCCACAGGTGACCCTGCGGTCCTTGGCGACGCCTGGAGACCACCAGAGGCTGAGCGTTTGGATCGAAGGCCTTTGCTGACTTCCGGCCCCGGCCCTCAGCCCGCTGCAGCGTGGGGGTCTAAAGACCTGTGGTCGGGGCCCCAAGCTGGCCCCCTTGGCGCAGCACTGCAGCCCCGGGGAGGTCCCCCCACCTCAGCCAAGGGTGCTCACCGGCTGTGCGCTGTGGCTTCCGGTGTGTAAGGGGGGGTGATAATGACAGTACCCCGCCTCCTCCACTGTCTCTCCCCCTCCCCCACTTTGTTCAAGGGCTAAGTTAACGCACTGGGGGCTCAGAACCCGCCCTTGGCTCCCGCCCCCGTGCCGATGGTGTAACTATTATTACTGTGGCGCCCAGGCCAGGTGTCCGGACCGCGTTCATCTGCTCCAGGGTCATCGAGTCCTAGAACCCCCCGCTCGTGTCCCCACTCCTCTCTCGGTCCCTGGCCCTGCCCAGCTTCTGGCCTCCAGTCCCTGCCCGGGACTGGGGCCCTGGACCCAACCTCTGTGGCTTTGGGAAGCGCGTGACACTGACAGGGAACGGCTGACGGAACAGTGTGTGAGCGGGGGCCCCGGACCTCTCCCCCAGGGGCGAAGGGCCCCTCCATGGACCGAGGGCGCAGTCCCAGCAGACCCTGGATGCGGCCAGCTGGGCGCGCCCGGGCGGGGGGGGGGGGGGGGTGGGGACTGCTTCCCGGAGGCAGGAGGTTCTCATCTCAGACATCTGGATGGGCCCGGCCCAGGGGGGGCGGGGCGGAGGGGGACAGGCAGGATCCTGGGGCCCACTGACCGCAGGAGCGGGGGCGGGGGGGCCTTGGCACTACGGCTGCGCAGCCGGGACGTGGAGCAGCTGCGGCCCAGGAGCCCCTCCCGCCGCCCAGGGCCCCCCTGAGGCCCCACTTCCTTCTGATTCCGAAGAAGTCTTTGTCCAGATGTGTCCTCCACGTGTTTGTTTAGAGTCAAGTGACACGCATCAGAGAAGGGCAGTGACTCCCAGGCTCCTCTCCGTGGAGAGGCGCAGCCCCGGGGTGGGGGAGGGCGGCGTCCAGGCGCAGCCAGGGTCCCCGGGGCTGGCCGGGTGAGCGGTGGGCGAATGACCAGTGGGCGGGCGAGGTGGGGCCATGCCATTGTCGACCCTGCGGGTCCCTGCAGCAGTCGGGGGGCGGCCTCCTCTCCCCACCCGGGGACGCCCCGCTGGCCCCAGTGCCCCGCAGGAGGGCCACCCACAGGGGTCAGGTGAGACCCCGCCCGCCCCGCCCGGCCCTGTCAGCTCTGTCCCCACTGCGTTGCCCCACGACCCCCGCTCCTCCGCCCCCCTGTTCCAGCCCGGCTCCAGCAGGTCCCTGGGGTGTAGCCTGAGCAGGTGGGAACGTCGGACACGCTGATCAGCCTCTGCCTCCCTGGGGAGGCTCCTTCCCCTGCCCCCCTGACTGACGCGGGCCCCAACTCCAGTACCAGGGGGCTGCACTGCCACCGTGACCAGCAACTGTAGAAGGAGCAAGGACGTGGCTTTGCTGGGGTTGTGTGTCCGTGTTCTGTTTCGTGGGGTCTCCCTGTCCGCCGGGCAGACAGCCCCCAAAGCAAGACCCCCACAGTGGGAGGCCTCAGGGCGGCTGTGCTTTCTCAGGCCAGTGGGACCCCTGCTGCACCCTCCTGGGGTTGGGGCGTGAGCCCGCTGGCGGGGGTGGGGGCGGCATGGCTGTGGGCCACGGCCCCGGCTTTTCCACAGAGAGCAGGGCGGGCCCCACGAATTCCCAGAAGAGGGAGCTGGCTGGTCCCAGCCCCGGTAATGGCCCTTTGGGTTCTCGTGGCCCCCGTCTTCATCGGCTCAGGAGACGTGACTGTGGCCGTGGCCATGGCCATGGCCTCCCACAGGCTCCCACCCGCACTGCCCACCGCACTGTTCTCCACCCAGCCACCCCAGGCGGCCTGACACTCAGCGGAGCCACCGGCCTCCCTGGACAGAGGACGCACGTGTGCTTCCCGTGCCAGGGAAAGGGGGCTCCCCGCTCCGTGCTCTGCCAGAGCCCTCTGCACTTTGGGGGTGAGGTGCCTGCCGTTGGGGAGGGCCCCGGGCCCCAGACCCACGGGTGCTTGGAAGCAGCCTTCGGCCCAGGGTGTGAGCACGGCAGGTGGTCTTGGAGCTCTCAAGGGTGTGCGGGGAGGGTCGAGGCCGGGGATGCTGTGGGTACACGCCCGGGGCTGGTCACGTGGCCATCGGGGCCTCCCAGGCCCGGCCACACGCTTGGAGATGGCTCTGGGCAGAGGCTGGGAAGAGCATGTGGTCTCTGGGGCTCCATGTTGAAGGGAGTGGACAGCAAACCCCTCAGACCGGAGCAGCTCGGAGACGGCTGGGCCCTCTCCGGCCCCTCCTCTTGGAACCTGGGGACCTTAGAGAGACACTGTGGCCACTGAGGCCTCGGGCCATGGGTCACTTCCCTCCTGGGACGCAGGCCTCCAGCCGACTGGCTTTCCCTGTAAAGCTGCCCGGGGGGCAGGATTCCTGTCCTCGTGTAGATAAGTCCGCTTTTGTGGGGTCACCCTGGACTGTGCATAGCTCCGTCTTGTGTCTGCAACACCCCTACGCCAGGGTCTCTAAACATCATGCCGAGGCGCTTTGCACGGCCCCCCAGACGGACGCACGAGGCAGAAGCACAGCATCCGCCAGGAGGGGTGTGCAGCGCGGAGCCCGCTGAGGTGGGCCTGTCGTGGACGACGTTCCGGCTCCGTCTCCTGTGCATTCTAGACTTTCTCTCGTCATCTTCCACTTCCTGTTCTCTTCTGTACCCTGGGAAACTTTCGAGCTTTTCTCTGAGATGATCTGGTTTTCTATGAAATCCGAACTGCTGTTTGTTCTTTGCATAAAAACAGTGTCGCGCCCATGGAGCCACCGCTTAGATTTGTTGGCGTTCGGTTGTTCGCTCTCTTTAAGAAACAGACCATGTAGACACGGCGGAGCCGTCGCATGTTCTTCACCCGTCCCTTAAGGGAGCAAAACAGTCCCGTTCAGAGACACACGCGAGAACACGCTGACCCTCGGCACCACAGAGAAGAGAAAGCCCCACGGACGTGGTGACGGGCACGGAAACGGCATTTAGGCGAGTCAGCGCCCACGCAGAACCGCGGCAGCAGGTGCTCCCGGCCCCGGGGGGAGACGTGCAGCTTCTCCGAGCTTCACTCAGAAAGCGAGGAGTGACTTTGCAGTTCATCTCTGTCTTGCTGCATGTTTTATAGGGCCCAGAAGAATCCAGGCAGGACCGTCAGCAACGGCCCTCCAGACGCCTCCTTCGCTGGACTGTCCGGCTGTCGGGGACACTTCCTGTTCCCCAGGTCACTACAGGTACGCTCCTCCACACTCCCCACGCGCCACGGCACGGCTTCCGTTTCTTCCAGCGTCCGCGGACACTCTCGTCACTGTCCTCTAAGCCGCGACCGATCGCTTGAGAATGGTCGGCCGGGCTCCCGCCTGCCGTCTGCTCCTCAACGTGACCAACTTTTCGGTTTTCTCCAGCGACGCCCGACTTCCAGCCACCGGCATCTCCACATGGCACCCTCGGCTGCACCCCGCGTTCCGTCCCCGCCCCCCAGGCCCCGTGCGGCCCGGGAAGAGCGTTCCGCGCCCTCTGTTCTCTCTGACGTCTGCTTGGAGCCCGCCAGTCGGCTCTTCGAGCGTGTGTCCCCACGGGCGCCTTGTTTCTGTCGTCCCCGGGCTTCGAATGAAGCCTGAGCTGGGTATGGGATTCTAGACTGGCGCTTGGAGCTGTTTCTCCGGCACTTCCCCGATTCCCTTCATCTCGGTGAGACGTCTGCGTTGGTTTGCTCATTTGTAGTCACTGCCTTCGTTCAAGGTTCTGTGGTTATACCGTGGTGTGTTGGGGGGCGGGGGGCGGGTAGACACCATTTTCTCTGCTTGAAATTTGGCCTCTGCTTCGTATCCGAAGCACAGGAGGGGAGTGAGTTCCCAGAGACCACAGGGAGGCTGGCCCAGAGCCTGAGTGGGGACCCAGGCTCTGCGCCCCACGGGGCGCCTCCCGCAGTCCCGTGGTCTCCCCGTGGAGCGCAGCCTGCTCCTGCCTCCGCGGCCATCGTGGGGAGGGGGGACCAGCCACCAGGGCACTCGCTTCCATGACGGTGCCCTTCCGCCATGCTGACAGGGCACTCACTGGCCCAGGTCATGCACGCTCACTTGGAAGGGAGCGGGCTTTGCAGCTGGCAGACCTGGCTGCAGTCCAGCTGCCCCCGACAGCTGTGTGCTCTGGACAGCCTGCCATTACCTCGGAGGCTCACTCTTCTCCTTTGTAGACCTAAGGTGTCACCGTCTCCCTTCGAGGGTGCTTGAGATGTTTGGCAGGTCCTTGGCACAAGCCTGCTGAGCGGGTGGCTGGGGCCGGCAACGGGGAATGTGCACAGCTACCCCGAGAGCCACCCAGACGCCCTGTTGTCAGGAGGAGGAGGCAGGTGTGTTCTTCCCTCGTCCCCATGATACCTGCAGACCTGCGGGCACCTGTGCTTAGATGTGTCCAGCTTCTGTCTGCACCCCCAGGGGGATGGTGCTGCCTTTGGCCACCACCGTCTTTGTTTTTCTGAGAGTGGAGATTTATCAGAGGAAGAGAGCCAGCTCCCCCGTCCCTGGCTGACTCCGTGAGTTCATTCCAGAGCCTCCCAGTAATGTTCCCCAGAAGTCTCTGAGCAAGTGCC
>NW_011889413.1:399862-403121 GCF_000151845.1 Pteropus vampyrus
TGGTTTGCTCATTTGTAGTCACTGCCTTCGTTCAAGGTTCTGTGGTTATACCGTGGTGTGTTGGGGGGCGGGGGGCAGGTAGACACCATTTTCTCTGCTGGAAATTTGGCCTCTGCTTCGTATCCGAGGCACAGGAGGGGAGTGAGTTCCCAGAGACCATAGGGAGGCCGGCCCAGAGCCTGAGTGGGGACCCAGGCTCTGCGCCCCACGGGGTGCCTCCCGCAGTCCCGCGGTCTCCCCGTGGAGTGCAGCCTGCTCCTGCCTCTGCGGCCATCGTGGGGAGGGGGGACCGGCCACCAAGGCGCTCGCTTCCATGACGGTGCCCTTCCGCCATGCTGACAGGGCACTCACCGGCACGGGTCATGCGCGCTCACTTGGAAGGGAGCGGGCTTTGCAGCTGGCAGACCTGGCTGCAGTCCAGCTGCCCCCGACAGCTGTGTGCTCTGGACAGCCTGCCATTATCTCAGAGGCTTACTCTTCTCCTTTGTAGACCTAAGGTGTCACCGTCTCCCTTCGAGGGCGCTTGAGATGTTTGGCAGGTCCTTGGCACAAGCCTGCTGAGCGGGTGGCTGGGGCCGGCGACGGGGAAAGTGCACAGCTACCCCGAGAGCCACCCAGACGCCATGCTGTCAGGAGGAGGAGACAGGTGTGTTCTTCCCTCGTCCCCGTGATACCTGCAGACCTGCGGGCACCTGTGCCTAGATGTGTCCAGCTTCTGTCTGCACCCCCAGGGGGATGGTGCTGCCTTTGGCCACCACCGTCTTTGTTTTTCTGAGAGCGGAGATTTATCGGAGGAAGAGAGCCAGCTCCCCCGTCCCTGGCTGACTCCGTGAGTTCATTCCAGAGCCTCCCAGTAATGTTCCCCAGAAGTCTCTGAGCAAGTGCCGAGGCAGTGGGGCGAGGGCTGCGTTTGCCGTGCCTCTGCTGGGGCCCGGCCAGTGTCCTCCAGCACCGGGGCGAGCGGCCGTCTCCAAACCGATTTAGGTCCCCGCTGTGATGAGGGCTTGTTTGCTTCATAACTGCTGAAAATCAGGGTGACACCCAAGTGGATTTAAAAAACATCGTGAATTTATTTCTTCAGGACAAAGCCTGTGCATTGAAGGGCTCTGAGAAAACAGATGAATTCACTTAAGAAACGGTTACCGGACCTCTGGGTGCCCGTGTTTCGGACGCCCCGTCCATGCCGGTCAGTCTGCTGTGATGGCGGTGCCTTGAGCCCCTGCGGTTCGTGCAGCAGAGCCGAAGTCTGCAGCTCAGAGCAAAGGAAGAGGCCACGGGCCTTCGGACGGAAGCCCGTCCCCCAGACAGTCCGTCCAGCAGAGTCCCCGACACGTAGGCTGTTTACGGGAAGGCCGGGCCCTGGGTCATCCTTAGAGAATGTTGCCTGAGCTTTGTGATAACCTCCTTGGGGTCACATCTGGCCACGAGGCCATGTGCCAAACACTCCATATTTGTGGCTGAATTTGCAAGTTCACTACCAAAGGGAAAAATACAACAGTAGCGTGTGCCAAAAATACCTTATCTAGAGGGAACTTAAGGACACAGAGCTGGCTGCTGACGAGCCGTCCTTCACGGTGTCACGGATGGTCCGTGTGTGACCGACTGCCCAGGTCCGCGCCAGCTTCAGGTGTTGTCGGCCTTTTGAAGTTTAGCCTTACGGTTAGTACGAGGCGGCATCAGATTGTGGTTTTCATCGGGCAGTGACATTGATCGGCTGTTCGCGTGATGGTCGCGCGTCTGCACTCGTCTGTCTTCTTTACTTCAGAAACAGTTCTTCAGGGCTGCGCCCGCTCTCAGGGGGTCGTCTTTCTATGGTTGAGTGGTAGGGGTTCTTAATATATTACGAAGACAGGTCATTTTTCAGTACGTGCATGGTGAATATTTTGTCTCGTTCCGTAGCTTGCCTGTTTATGTTTCGACAGGCAGAAGTTTTCCGTCTTGACGAAGTGAAGTCTCTGAGTTCTGTTCTTTCGCGGTCAGAGCTCGCTGTGCGCTCTGTCCATCCGAAGACCTCAGAGATATTCTCCACGTTTTCTTTCAGAGGCTTTACAATTTCAGCTTTTACGATTAGGTTTTTGATGCCTTGTAAATTAATCTTTACGTGTGGTATGAGATAAGCGTCAGGGTTCATACTTGTTCCTCGCGGTTAACCGGTCGTTCAAGCACAATTTGTGACAAGACCCCCCACCCCCGTCTCCTCCCGTCCCCCCAAAGTGTTTGGTGACGCAGCTGAAAATACACTGCCCGTGCGAGGGCTGGCCTGCTCCGGCCGCATTGCACCCTGGCCCTGCCCACCTGCCTTTACATCTGCACCTGCTCTCGTAATCACGAGAGCTTCACCGGGTCTTGAAATCCGGTGGGGGGTGTGAGTTCTCCGATTTTGTTGTTCTTTTCCAAAAATTTCTGGTCCTTCGGCATTTTCGTTTAAGCTTTGCATCAGCTCATTTCTCAGACGCCAAAATGCCGGTGCCCTCACCCGCTGACCCTGCATCTTTCAGCTCTTCTGCTCACGGTTCTAAAATCTTTTCTCTGTCTTCTCCAGGGTGATGATTTGCACCGGCTTTTCCTCAAGTCCACTGACTCTTCTGCGTTATCCGATCCAAGCCCACCCGTGGATTGTCTTTCCTTTCAGACAGTCTGTGTTCCAGCTTTCGAAAGCGCATATTCGTTGCCTGAGACAGGTCGCTCGTTCGCTGCTGTTCGAAGTGACCGTTTTTTTTACTCTTACCCCAGTAGCTTCGCCATCAACCATCTCTTCTGAAGAACTTGTTTCCCCTTCGGTGCGGGTCACGTTTCTCTGCTCGCCGGCACGTTTCAGGCTGTTTATACCGGATTCTGCACATTGCGAGGAAAGAGGCATCGTAAAGACCAACGTCGTTTCGCTGCTCCGTGTCCGTCCCTTGGGGACCGCGGCCCCCGCCCCAAGAGGTCGAGGGGAGCACTGACCTGTCGGTCTCCGAGCCCGGCCGAGCTAGAGACACTGCGGCCTGCGATGGGCTGAGCCGGCCTGTGACAGACCAGCCCACGAGCCACTTTCGAATCTCGAATCTCGTCAGGTTTGGGTTGGGACCGGCCGTTCGGTTTCGGCCCGGGGGTGGGGGGTGTAGGATCCGTCACTCAAGGGAAACTCGGGGCGAGGTCATTTTTCTGCTCAGCAGCCCCTCGGGCTCCGCCACCAAGCGGGGAGTGGGGAGGAGGGAAGGCGCCCTGCCGGGCGCTCTGGTGGCGCCCGCGTGGCTCTCCCGGGCCTGGCTTGTCC
>NW_011889413.1:403885-405177 GCF_000151845.1 Pteropus vampyrus
TCGCTGCTCCGTGTCCGTCCCTTGGGGACCGCCACCCCCGCCCCAAGAGGTCGAGGGGAGCACTGACCTGTCGGTCTCCGAGCCCGGCCGAGCTAGAGGCGCTGCGGCCTGCGATGGGCTGAGCCGGCCTGTGACAGGCCAGCCCACGAGCCACTTTCGAATCTCGAATCTCGAATCTCGTCAGGTTTGGGTTGGGACCGGCCGTTTGGTTTCGGCCCAGGCGGGAGTGTAGGATCCGTCACCCAAGGGAAACTTGGGGCGAGGTCATTTTTCTGCTCAGCAGCCCCTCGGGCTCCGCCACCAAGCACGGAGTGGGGAGGAGGGAAGGCGCCCTGCCGGGCGCTCTGGTGGCGCCCGCGTGGCTCTCCCGGGCCTGGCTTGTCCCAGCAGAGTCCAGGATGTCCCCTACATGCCCACAGTGCCTCGCCCACGGCCAGCTCTACTCAGACCTGAGTGGGAGCGGCAGCTGCCCCGTGGCGCTGCACCCCAGCTTCCCCCCGCAGTTCAATTCTCACGGCTTCTTTCTGGGTTGTCCTCTTCCTAGTCTTATAAAAAAGTACGATTTTTACTTCTTGGTCTTGGTTTTCCTGTCCCGCCCATGGGAACGGAGGTCTTTCTCGTCCTAACCTGAGCCAGAAATCCCCCGTCCTCCGTGTCTTGTGACGAGCTTTTCCCAGTCACCAGAACGTCATGGATGGCGTCCTTCCCTGTGAACACAAGCAGGTTCACCCCATAATTTTAGAGCTTGAAACACGTTTACTTTCCCCTGCAAAAGCACGGCCTTTAGAGTATGTGCAACTCGGTGAGGTGTTAGAAACACAAACTGAGAGCGACTCGAGTTATAGCCGCCGCTAAGTTCTCTCGCCTCCCCGTTTATCGACGGCTCCCGCCACGTGGTTCTAGTGAGGCGGCTCATGAGGGGGTCCCCCCAGAGGACCGGGGCCCCCAGCAGGTGGGCGGGCCCGGGGCCACATCGGGGCCACATCGGGGCCCAGCCTCGGCTTCCCCGTAGGTGGGGGCCGTCAGCACCGGCAGGAAGACCTTTGTCCTGGAGCCCTGTCACTCAGCCTGTGCTGCTGAGTAAAGCACCTCGTGCTGGGAACTTCGGTCTCTGGGGTCCTGGTCTGGGAAACAGTGTCCCCTCCCCCACAAGAAGTGCGCGTTGCGTCCCTTGCTTGTGTGGACCAGTGTTTGGTCTGGTTTCCGTGGCTCCCGGGCCCAGAGCCCGTAAGGAATGTGGGCCCCTCCTTGTTAAGTCACCCGCTACAGTCCAGGGCGGGGGGGACCCCTCG
>NW_011889413.1:407727-409226 GCF_000151845.1 Pteropus vampyrus
ATCCGAATGGGGTGGACGGAGGCATCTCTGCCAGTCAGGACCCCGAGAGGGCGTCTGCTGTCACCACCCCACTGTTTAGTATCCTGCTGGAAGCACAGTCAAATGCAGTCTCACATACACGCACGCGCACACATGCACACACGCGCACACACACACACAATGCGTGCACACAACACACGCGCACGCACATGCACATGTGCACACACGTGCACAATGCGTGCACACAACACACACGCACACACGCACACATGCACACACATGTACAATGCGTGCACACAACACACGCACACACGTGCACACACACAAAATGCGTGCACACACGCAAAATGTGTGCACACAACACACACGCACACGCGCGCACACACACGCACAGCGCATGCACACAACACACACACGCACACACATACACAACACACACGCACACACATGCACACATGCACACACATGCACAATGCACGCACACAACACACACGCACACACGCACACATGCACACACATGTACAATGCGTGCACACAACACACGCACACAGTACATGCACACACGCACACACGTGCACACACGCACAATGCGTGCACACAACACACACGCACACGCGTGCACACACATGCACAACGCATGCACACAACACATGCGCACACACATTCACACACATGCACACATGCACAATGCACGCACACAACACACGCGCACACACATGCACACATGCACAATGTGTGCACACAACACATGCGCACACACATTCACACACATGCACAATGCACACACAACACATGCGTGCACACATACACACATGCACGCATGCACACACATGCACATGCACACAATGCACGCACACAACACATGCACACACACATGCACGCATGCACATACGTGCACACATATGCACAATGCACGCACACAACACACGCGCGCACATGCACATGCACTCATATATGCTCAAGGCACACGCACACACATGCACAATGTGTGCACACAACACACGCACACACACAAATGCACACATGCACACAGGTGCACACACATGCACAATGCACACACACAACACATGCACACATGCACATGCACACACACGCACAATGCACACACACAACACATGCGCACACACGCACATGCACGCATATATGCTCAAGGCACACACACACAGGCACACACGCACACGCAAACGTTCACACACACTTACACACATGCACACATGCACACACGCACACACACACACACAGAAACAGCGGAAAGATGAAACGATCTCTTGCAGGTGTGGTGTTGCAGTTCTGGTAAAATCCAGGCACCTGCCTGAGAAACTAGTAAAAACGAGAGGGTCGTGGCCGTGGCAGAGGGTGAGGTCAGCGTGGAGACGTCGTCAGTCCTCACAGAGACAACGTCAGGAATTTAAAGGTGTGCGAAATGCACATGAAGAAAGCTTTAATTTAAGACACGAGCAGACTAAAAGGAAAAGAAAAACGTGAGGCAGGTTCTTGGACAAGGAGACCCAGCCCCACGA
>NW_011889413.1:410606-416141 GCF_000151845.1 Pteropus vampyrus
CGGGGTCCGGCGAGACCGCGGAGGGGGATCTGTGAGCTCAGCGCACTCTCTGTTCTGTAGAAAGAAGCCCCCAGAATCGACAAGAAACCAGTGCATGGAGCCAGCGGCAGTGGTGGGGGCCGGCTGGGAGCGCAGGTGCCCTTTGACCTTTGACTTTTGAGCCAGGTCAATATTCTGCCTATTTGAATAATTAAATGGCAAAGAAAAAATTTCCGATATTGAAAACCAGCTGAGAAAAAGTAACCCCAGCTGCTGCTCACTGACTGCACGACCCACACGGAAGAACCTTCCCGAGCACCTTCCGGCCAGCGACGCCCGTTTTCTCAGAGCGACGCAGGACAGCCAGGGCCGGAGAAGCCGCTTGGGCCGGCATGTGGGGACGCAGCCTTGAAAGGCCGTGGCGGGTGGACACGGCCTGGGCATCAGGTGGCGCTGGGGAGCTGCCCTCGGCTTGGCGAGCCCGACCCAGTGGCATCACAGAGACAGGCACGCTGAAGTGCTCGCGTGCGGAACGTCACTGTGCCTGCAACTCACCCCAAAATGCTTGCCCCGTAAAGTCGTGACAGCCACCGGTGACAGCGGTCACCTGGGACCTGGGCGCAGGGAGGCCCTGCTCTCTGCCCCCCCGTGTGCTCCACACGGTTCACGAGTGAACACGAGTGACGACCGTGACACGCACGAGAGGGGCCTCATAGGACGCGGGGCCTGCGGGTGCCGGGGCCGGCCGCGGGGGCAGGAGTTTGGGGTCACAGGAAGTGTGCGGAGCCCCCGACCCCTTATTCTGGCCCCTTCCTCATCCCGCGTGTCCTCGGACGCTGCTGGCGTGGGGCCGTCTGCCCGGCGGCCGTTTGGGCTCAGCCCGTGTGTGGACCACACGCTCCGTCTCTGCATCCGCTGTTGTTGGTACCTGTGACGCCACAGTGACACCTCAGGACGGGCCAATGGCTCCTTCCGCCTGGCAGACAGGGGTCCTTGGGCCCCCGTCTTCCAACCTGAGAGCCCCTCTCAGGCCGTGGGGTCCGGGACAGGGGATGGGCAGTGGGGTCTCAGACGCAGACTGTGACGCCTCGGAAGCCTGTCACCTGGGCATCAGAGAACCGGAGACTGTGACGCCTCGGAAGCCTGTCACCTGGGCATCAGAGAACCGGAGACCTTCCCTCTCGGGGGACATTTGCCAAGGGCGCCTGTGGCCGCGGGGCCGGGGCCCGCCAGTGGACGGTGAGCCGTCCGGCCTGGAGCTGAGGCCCGGCCAGGCGGGTCCCTCGGGTCTGGCGGGTGTTTTCTGAAGGGCGTTTGGGCCGAGGCGTCACCGTCAGGTCAGGACTCAAGCAGCAAAGTCGACTGCGAACACGTTGTGCCCTCGCCCTCCGGTGGCTTTGCCCGGGTCCCTGGAGGTAGTGTCGGGGTGCTCCATGCTTCCGCCATGACAGCAGCGGCAGCGTGGTGGCCTGACACACGCGAGTTCATTTGTTTAAAGTCACCAAGTCTCGTCTTGGTCAGAAGCACAAACCGTCGCCGGCAGGGCCACTTCTCAGGCTCTGGCGACCCCAGCGCCTGCCTGTCCCAGCTTCCAGAACCCGCCTGCATCCCCACCCCTCCAGAGCCACCCCTACTGACCAAAGCTCCCCCTGAGAGGACACTGCCCCCCGTCACGACCCGGGTCATAACGCCAGTCGCAGACCCCAGACAGTACAGGAGCATGGGGCCCGGGGAGGGCACCGAAGCCCAGAGGGAGGCGGGCTGCACCCACGGGGCGGTGGTCTCGGCTGTGACAGGGGCCTTCGGAAGGAGGATGGCCCCACGTGCAGCCCCGGGAGAAGGGGGGGCACCGCCAGCACGGCCGATGGGCCTGGGTCCAGGGGAGAGGGGTGAGGGGTGTGGAGAGGGGGCGTCTTAAAAAATGACAGGAGTTGACGTGGGCTGGGCATGACAGGGGGACAGAGCTGCACAGCCAAGGCCGCCAGCCTAGCAGCTTAAGCCGACAGAAGCGGACCTTCTCCAGGTCCCCGTGGCGGCCAGGTCTGGGAGCTGCCCCCCGGGGCCCCACTCAGGGTGTCGTGGGCTGGGACCCCGCTTCCGGCCACCTCCTTTGGGGCTCGGGCCCTCCCGGACTCCCTGGTCGTTGGCGGGGTTCAGACCCTTGTGCGGTGGGGCTGGGCCTGTTCTGTCACTGGCCCCTCCGTGCAGTTCCCAGGACATAGGACGGCCGGCAGAGGAAATCCCTGGTGTCTCTGACCTGCCCGGGAGAGTCGTCCTTGACCAGCTCAAAGCCACCGGATTAGGGGCCTTAGTCACTGTGCAAACCCTGGTACGATGTCCCTCCCTGGTGACGCTCGGGAGGTGCGGGGGCTCTGCAGCGGGGGCGGGGCCCAGATGAGTGTGTTGACACCGTGTCCCACCGCGGAAGGGCGACGGCCGCGTTAGAGCCGAGGTGGGGGTGGTGCTCCCAGGGCCTCCGGCGGGAGGCTGGACCCTGCGGGCAGAGGGGACATGTGGCCGCAGGGAGGCCGGCGCAGATAGCAGAAGCCGCGGCAACTCAGGGTACAGCATCTGCTCGGGAGACGCGCAGACCTTGGTGTCCCGTCCCGGGGGTTTGACAGCGCAGGCCAGCAAGACAGAGGCCAGGCCGGCGCCGCGTCCGGCCCACTCCCCAGAGGCAGCTGTCGCCTGCGCTGCCGCCTGGACGGGCCGCGGCATGGACTCGGCCGGCTGCCTTCGCTGCGCCAAGCACGTGACCACTGGGCCTGTCGCGGCTTCTGACGGCGGCCGGGCCGGCCACAGTTCGCTCGTCCGTCCAGTCGGGTTGCGTCCAGGTGTCGACTCTTAGGAACAAGGGTGCTTGCACTCTGTCCCACAAGCCTCTTAGACCTAAGAGTTCATTGTCTCGTCGCTCCTGGCCAGTGCCCAGGGGCAGGCGGAGACGTATGGGAGGGCCTGTGTGACCTGCCCACCGCTGAGGATTCTGAACTGGCTGTACCATGTCCCGGCGCCACCGTGGCGTGTGAGGCTCCGCTGGCTCCGTATCCTGACCTGCGAGGTAATCCGGCCGTTCCGGTGGGCGGGCGGCACTCAGCTCGCATCCCCGAGGGGCGTCCAGCTCGCCTGCAGAGCCGCTCTCAGTCTCTAGGGGATCCCTAGTGTCACCGCCTCAGCAGCCAGAAGACAGGAGCCCTTGTCTGGGGAGGATGTCACTTTCTAGTGGCCAAGCACACCCCTGGTGTCGCTACCACCGTCTCCTGAGCAAGTGGCTGCGGGAGCAGTGGACGGGGACCCTGGGCTGGAGACGGCTCCGAGGGTCTCGGCCAGTGCCCTGTGCGGCCAGTGGTCCTCTGACGCTTGCCTCCCACGTGCCTTCAAAATCATAGACGGAAAAATGTCCCTTCCTGCATATCCTTAGCATAAAAAACGCACTACGGAGCCCACATGCCAGTTGCAATAATAAAAGTGAATGTTTGATTTTTCCGTAAAAAGCAAGGACTCTCAGAATGGGTGACAAATGCTGCAGGCTGCCCACGAACGTGACAGTGCGTCTCGAAAGGCTGCAAGCGAGAGGCGACACTCACAGAAGCCGAGGGCCCAGGTGGGGCTCGCACCGAAGCCTGGCCGGGCCGAGCTCGTGGTGGGCCTGGCGGGGGCCCGGCACCGCAGGCCCAGCAGCAGGTGGTGTCGACTGAACAGCCCAGGCTCGGGCTGCCCCCCGCGGTGGGTCACGGGGCTGGGTGGAGTGCACCCTGCACAGCCTCAGGTCCCGGCGCTGGCAGACGGGTCCTGGGTGCTTCCGGAACGAGCAGGAGGGGCAGGCCTGCTCGGGGGCGGGGGGAGGGTGCCGAGGCCCTTCCCAAGGGCTCCCTGGGACGCACGGGCCCCCCCGGGGGAGAGATCGCCTGCCCCTCGCAGGTCCGGGTTGGGAGGAGGGGGTGCCACTGCTTTGAGGACCTTGGAAGGTTCAGGCATCAGGGGCAGAGGGGTCTTCAAAACGTATTTTAAAGGTTGGGTTCGGCAGAGTGAGGGGACCCATATCCTTCACGTGGCTGCGGGGAGGGGGAGGCTGGGCGGGACAGCTGGAGGGGTGAGGCCAGCTGGTTCCAGTTAGGGGTGAGTCAGCTGGTTGGGGCCACAGCCCCTTCTTAAAGGGGACACACTTGGTTCTGCTTCTCACTGTCCTTCGGGGACCGGTCCCTGGGGCAGCCACCCCCGCGGGCAGGACCGGCCGAGGAGGGAGCCTGGGCCCTGGCTGTCCTGCCCGAAGCTGCCCTCCCCTTGCCAGCCCTGTGGCTTCCTGCATGGGCACGTCCAGGGGACCCTGGCCAGAGAGGGTTGTGGTGTCTGCCCCAGGGAGGGCCGAGCCCACCATGGCCCCTCAGGCCACACTCCGGTGTCACGAACCAGTTGAGGAAGCGGAGGTGGAGGGCAGGCTGCTGGCTCGAGGTGGCACAGCTGTGGGCCACAGGGAAGGAGCCGGTGGGGGCCACCGCTCCATGCTGTGGGGACCCCCAGGCTGGGGTTCGCAGGCCCGGTGGCCACGTGTCCGGGGCCCTCGGATGACGGCCCAGCCACCGAAACTGACCCGGATATCAGCTGTCTGGTTCCTAGCGCATCTGCATGTGACAGGAATCCAGGGGCTGAGATGAGGTGTCCCCGCAAACCCCTGGGGAGCGTGCGCCTGACACCCACTAATTCTACACTGGGTGCTGCTCTCCACAGGAGTCAGAGGAGGTCTGACATCGTCCCCACTGCTGGCTTTCTCGTGGCCATGTTTGCGAGGCATTTGAGAGAGGGTTGTCCCTTCCCTCGCCCCCACCCCGAGGACACCTGCCAGGTCCCCTCCTGGCCAGGAGCACAGGGAGGCCCTGCCACCCACCCCTCCTGGCCCTGACACTGTGGGTGTCCCGCCCGCAGACCTGCCCCACCTCCCTGCTGGCGCCAGCCACCCAGCTTCCCCCTCCGCCACCCCCCCGAGGCAGGGGCCCACCCCACACGTGGGGACTCCGCTCACCGCTGCCTCCGGGATCCAAGCCCCAACCTCCCTGGCCGGTGTCCTCCCCCGAGGCCTCCTGGGCCCTGACCCCCAGAGCTCTGCGGGGTTTTTGTTGCCAGAATGTGGCCCTTTGGGGGTTTCTCTTGTTGGACCTGGCTAGCTAGCCCTCGCTGCCCTCAGGGTGGGGGCCCCCCCAGCTGCTCCCCGTCTATAGACAGTCTTCATGTCACCGACACTCCCTCCCAGACCCAGGAGAGGGGTGTCGACGGACAGTGCCTGGCCAAGGTGAGCACCTCGCCTGGCGGGCACCGGGTGGGAGGCGGGTGTCCCAGCGGACGCACTGCCTCCTGAGCCCTGCTGATGGCGGGACGGGGGGCACGGGGGGACGGGGGCACGGTGGGATGGGGGGCACAGTGGGACGGGGTGCACGGCGGGACAGGGGCACGGCGGGGGTTTCTACACGTCGGAAAGGCAGCCAGTGGGAGAAGAGTGAGAAGCTTTATTTGGAAAATTTGCCCATGTGGACAGGGCTGAGAAAAAGAGAAGTAAAAATAAAA
>NW_011889413.1:417886-418451 GCF_000151845.1 Pteropus vampyrus
TGGCCCCGCCCCTGGCCCCGCCCCACGGGGCCGGCGCCCTGCCAGCGCCCTGCCTGCGCCCCCTGCCAGCGCCGCGCACCTATGCAGATGTGGGAGGTGATGTTCTTCAGGAAGGCGTCCTCCAGCAGCTCCGCGTAGTTCTCCTTGACCAGCGAGATGCCCGGCCGGCCCTGGGATGCCAGGCCTTGGCAGGAAATGACATTGAGCTGGTCAGAGCCCGCGACGAAGCCGAACACGTCCTTGATGCCCACGGAGACCACCTGAGGGGAGGACAGGTCAGGGCGGCCGCTGCGGACCGCCCCACGGCCCAGGGCGCGTGTGGACGTGGCCCCACCTGGATGTCGGGGCCGCAGAGCACGCTGAGCGGCGTGGTGTCCCTCTGGGTGTCCGAGCGGCCGTCGGTGATGACCAGGGCGATCCGGTTGTTCGGGGTGGGCGGCAGGAGCCGGTCCCGGGTGTACTGCAGCGCCTCGCCCGTGAACGTGCCGCCTGCCATCCACTGCAGCTTCTTGATGGCTCTGCGGGCCACCGCACAGGCTCAGCGCTGCGGGCGGGGCGGGGCGGG
>NW_011889414.1:0-12604 GCF_000151845.1 Pteropus vampyrus
TTCACGTATCTTCACTGTGGTGGTGGTTACACAACTGTTTGTCAAAAGTCATTGAATTGTACTGTACATCTAAAAAATGGTTATAGTTATGTAAACTATACTGTATAAAACTGATTTCTAAAAAATATATGTTCTCTGTGCCCTACTTAAAAAAACTACTCCAATATTTGAAGTCACAAATGAATGCACTAAAATAATCAAAACATGTGGCTATAAATTCAATGGAATATCACTTGGCCATAAAAAATAAAATTTTACCATTTGGAATAACATGGATGAACTTAGACAATATTATGCTAAGTGAAATAAGTCAAAGAAAGACAAATACCACAAAATCTCACTTACGTGTGGAATCTAAAGAACAAAATAAACAAAAAATAAAAACATTTTTAAATACAGAGAACAAACTGATGGTTGACAGAAAGGAGGCGGGTAAGGAGGTTGAGTGAAAAAGGTGAAAAGATTAAGAAGTTCAAATTGGTAGTCACAAAATAGTCACGGTGATGTAAATCACAGCATAGAGAACATAGTCCATAATATTCTAATAACTATGTATAGTGACAGCAGGGTACTAAAATCATCAGGGGATCACTTCATAAATTATATAAATATCTACCCACTATGCTATACACCTGAAACTTAAAAAAAATCAACTGTAATTGAAAAAGAAAAAAAAAATTAAAAAAAAACAAGCTCTGAAATTAGGCATGTCTTTTGGGAAAGATAATTTTGAAATAACAAAGCAAGAAAAGATGATGACAAACACAGCACTCTCAAAGCCCATGGACGTAGCTCTTCCTTCTAAGACATCATCAACATAGGACAAGAACAAATCAGACTTCTACACACATTTCATTTCTCTGATTTTCTATCTCCTTTCCTCAGTTTTCCATGTAGCACGTGCCACCCAACTGGTCCCAGGAATCCCCTCTCATTTGATCCAACCTGAGTGTTGACACCTATTTGGATCGTCTTCATCGTCGCTCCTGAAGTCAGAAATGCTCTCCAACACCCAATCTTTAGAAACAAAAACAAGAGCAACAAAGTTGTTAGAGTCTCACCTATTTCTGCAGCTCCACTTGAGCCTATGAAGAGTCACAAGGCCTCACCCTGATCTTTCCTCCGTGTTCTCAGACCTTCCCTGGGCTCCGTGGGGTCAGAGCTTTTGAAGAAGACATTAACCACACTTTGCTCATCTTCAAATCAGAGATGCTGAAGGAGTCACCTTTCACCTTCTCACCTCTGCTGGCCCAACATTACTCCTACCTCCAAAGTTATCAACCAGAAATTCCAACTGTTATAGACACAATTGAATATGCCAGTGTGACTCAGAAATTGGGTGTTTTATTTGATTTAATTGTTGCTTCATTAATGATCAAGTAAAATTAATTAAAAACAGCCACATATGGCCGCTGTCACACTGGAGAAGGCAACTCTTCAATTCAAAGATGTGGAGTGTGTACCCCTCCTCTGCTGATTCATGCAGAGTAGTTTGCTGGGCTGACCTGATCATTCACTTTTGGTGACTTCATAAAATCATGTGTATGTTTTAGGTGCTGCTTGAGACTCTGGAGTCGTGCAGAGAGTAAGGTCAACACCAGATACTAGAGGATTCCCAGCAGGGGCCCACCTGCAAGCACAGGTGAAGAGCAAGCACACCTGTGCTAGACACAATCCGAGTAGTGGTGGGGAGATACTTCATTGTCTTCAGGAGATGACCCTTTTGAATGCTCACAGTGTGGCAGCAGTGAACCTGACCATTCAAAATGCCCTGACACTTACTGAGAGGTGATGTTCATTACTAAATGAAGGTGTTGTTGACGTGGTAACTGGGATTCCTAAATGTAGTTTGTCCATGTGAAGCCAGTGAATGTTGTTCTGGGTGATAGTGTGATTTGTGTCCAGGTTAATTGAGGTTATATACTTGGCATACAATGAATGCACACATTCAAACTGTACAGGGTGATTAATACATACATTTACATACCTATCCATTCATGATGCAATAGAGAGAGGAATTTTTAGTAGAAAGTTGGCACCAGTAAATGTGGTCTTTACAGTAACATGAATCAAGGGAAACATTCAAAACATAAAATGTCACACACACACACACACACACACACACACACACACACACACACACACAGGATCACACCACATGGATTCACATGTCTACATACTCACACCCATGCACACAAACATACATAACCTCTCAGAAACTGCAGATCACGGCCACAGTTCATTACAAGAAAATCATTTTCTGTCACCATGTCCCAAATTCTCATTGTCAGCAAGAAGTTGAAATCAAAGTGGCTCTCCACACAAAAGCCAGCAAGAATTTCCTCCTCTTCTCAATTTCTAGTTTTTCTTTCATCAAATGAGAGATTCTAGAATACTGAGATTAGCAAACTAGGAAATACTACAAAAGAGAGAAAGAGATGCAAAAGTGGGAACAAAACAAAACTACTCAGGCCTAAAGGCATGAACTTTTGCCAAGTTCATTTTGGGTTGGAAATTACAAAATTATCTGCCAAGAAAAAACTGCTACAGAGGAAAAAGCTCCCTGCCGAACAGTTGGTAACAGATGCTGTTAGTTTTGAATGCCCTTTCGAATCAGGTCTCACTAGGTAAAAGACACACGACATTCTCCCCATTTAGTAAATTGTATCTATCATATAGAATGTACGTGCTCACATTTTCATATCTTAATTTTACCAAAAATGTAATAAAGCACCATTTCTATCGCAGATGAAGGAAGGCGAACTCACCTTAATAAAAGTGATTGCCACCTCCTCTGACAGATCCCAGGGAAGAGTCTCTGTCTGGCCCTTGGGGGATCTGTGAGAACACAGAGTAATTGTCAGTCATTGGTGCTCCTGCTTCTGAATTACTATGGAGCTTTGCTTAATGCAGACGTGGGGAGAGAACGTGTGAATGAGGGTGATTGAGAGGTTTGACTTGAGCTGCTGCCTGGCCATCCTCTTTGCTAGATGAAGGAAGGCCTAGTACAGGAGCAGGAAAGAAACAGTGCCTCTGGCTTTGTAGCTAAGGGGAACCTACTCAATGGGAAATCATCAGTCTAAAAAAAAACAAACACTAAAATTCATGCAATGTTTCTACACGAGAGTTTTATGACCCATCTGGTCTTTTTTGAAATTTAGCTAAATCGCCAGTCTCCATGACTTCACACAGGATCATTTGTTCCTGCAGAATCCACAGATGCTACTACTATATGTATCATCTCTTCTGGAAAATTTTGTACTTGATACAAAGCGAACTCTATTGGCAGATGAACTGAATTCTAGGCAAAGTATTAGTTCACTAATTTTGTTTCATAGAGAAAGTGAAATACAGAAGATTTGAAAATACAGATCCCATTATTTAAAATAGCCCCTATGAATCCTGTGATAATCGCCCAGTCTTCCTTTCCTACACAACACGTGTATGCCCACTGAGTCAGTGTCTGTCCACACTTGCACTAGCCATGGAGAGTGGGACAGTTCCTTATGTGGGAAAGGCATAGGGGGCACAGCACACTCTACCCCAGCTGCACAGGACATTGTCACCATGCCTCAGGGCCACTAGGACTCCTCAACTTTTACTTCGAGTTCTTACTTGCCACTGTCCATGGGTATGTGCTTACAGGGTTTGAGTGCTTCTACATCTTGTTTTGATATTATCTGTCTGATTCTTAACTGCTTTGGGACAAAGGGGAGTGACCCCAGCAGTGACAGATGCTGATGTACATTGTCCTACTTGGACTCTCACACCTCTTAGAGTCTCTCAGCTGACCAGGAGCATGTGGGCTCTCCATGTGTCCTTCACACCAATCACCATGCTTAATGTACCTATATCTGCCCTGGGCTATGCGACATTGTGGCCATCTTCTAAGATTGGGATATGTGTGGGAGCTGTGTAGACACTAACACTTCCAGGCATGTAAGTCCCTTGCTCTGTGATTATGAGCCTGTGGCCAAGTGTTGAGTGAAGGCCAGTGGTCCAAGGCATCAACATAGAGACTTATGCATGGGTTCACATGTTATTTCCTCCAAGTACGATGTCAAGATATGAGGCCATTCATCTCTGCATCACCTTCATCTGAGAAGGCAGAATATTAAACAAACCTCCAGACACAGTCAGGGAGAAGGAAGAATAAGTTAATAATGTGAAATGTGCAGTGATGGTGATATTCTTTTTAGGAAGTGACATGGGTCTTATGTTGTGTAGGTGGGTAAAATCCTGAGAAAATACACACACTCTCACGCACTCACATTAACAGTCACAGCACACACACTCATACACAAAGAATCCCAAACCTCAAAAACACAAACCTCACCAACTAAATGTGGTATTTGATTTTGAAGACTGAACAACTGGACAGAGTTCTTTCCAGTACGACCTCTTCCTTTCACTACACCCCAACCCTCATTCCCAGAAAGAACCCAGAATCAGGGGGCTTCCAGACCAAACCTGCAACAATGTCCCACCTTCTTCAGAACCTAGACTTTTCCTCAGCAACTGACTGATTTCATAATACATACATTTTTCATCTGTTCCCACATCTACCTGCAATTAGAGAAAGGGAAAAAAAACAATGAAGACCACTTCATCCTCTGCATAGGCTTTTGTTCACTTGATGACCTTAGGACATCAGATGGGAAACAGTGGTTAAGTCAATGACCCCAAGAGAAAACATAAAGGACACCTGTGGGAAAGGTTGAAGCTCATAATGGAAGATTTCTCAAGTCCCTTTGTTTGGGCAATTACAAATTTCTAAGAGAAAAACGTTCTACAAGGCAAAATGCTCTTTTCCATACCATTTGTAACTGCTGATGTCATTTCTGAGTGCCCTCTTGAATCAGGAATCGGAGCTAATAGGCTCTCACTAGACAGTCTCCCTGCCTAGTAAACTGTCTCTGTCATGGAGCATACACATGTTCACATTTTCATATGCTAATTTTACTGAAAAAGAGAAAAAGAAACTTTTCCATCTCACTGAAAGAAAGCAAGTTCAGCTTGGGGATAGATGGGACCTCCTCATCTACAGTGTTCTAGGGAGATCCTGCACCACCACCTCAGGGAGAGCTAGAAAGACATAAGGTAGCTGTTAGTCACTGGTGATGCTGCTCAGGACCTACTCCAGAAGCTTTGCAAGGTGTGCTCGTGAGGTGAGAGTGTGTGGATGTGAGCATTTAATAAGCATGAACTGAGCTGCTGCAGGCTCATCCTCCTGGGTGGCTGAAGGAAGGGCAAGAAGATGGAATGGAAAGGAAGAGAAATGGAGCCTTTGGCATGAAAACTAAAGGGAATCCAGTGTATCAGACATAATTCTAAAGGGAAAACGAAAATGGAGGCTATGTTTCAATGATAGAGTTTCATTGACTGCTCTTGCTCATCATAAACCCAACCAAGTTCCCACTTCTTTTTGGAATATTACAAGACTATATCAGCACATGCATTCATATGCTTCATCTTTAGTATTTGATTTTTAACTTTTGTGTTGTAATAAAAGGTACATAATATGAATATTTATTTTGAGTATATAGGTCAGTAACATTAACAATATGTGGACCATCTCCACTATCTCTACCCAAACATGTCATCCTATCCCACATACCCTCTGTTCCTGTTAAAGAATCACACCACCTGCCCCCCCCCTCTTCCTGCCCTTGATCATCTCTGCTTTCTCTCACAATGATTTTGCCTTTTCCAGGGACCTCATATAAATGAAATCATATGTTATTTGTCTTTTTTTTTTGACTACCTCATGTTGCCAAGCATGAAAGCATTCTATTATGGGTACCCATCACATTTTATTTATCCACTCATGGATCGACTTAGGGGTGGTTTCCATTTGTTGACTACTGTGAAGAATGGGGCTTTGAATACTGGTGTACAGATAAATGTATGACACTCTAATGGTGATACATGATATTCTGGTCAAAGAATATCCCAGCACAAAGTGAAACTGAATGTAAACTCAGGACTTTTTAATTAACAAAAATATATTAATATTATTTCACTAATTATAAGAAATGTATCACATGAATGTTAGATACTATGAATAGGAGAAAACAGAGAGATGGGATATGAGAACTTGGTATATTATTTGGTCAACTTTTATGTTCATCTAAGCCTATTCTAAATAATGTGTATCTATCTTTACAATTCTGGAGATACTGTATCAGAGAGAGATCAGTTAAGCACATGGCCAAAATTAGATAATGTTTGAGCATTAGTTAGAGACTCTGGTTACTATCTAACGACAATTACATTTTGAGTTGTCGATGCATCTTTACTTCTATAGTTACAGCACTAGTAATCAAATGAAGACATTTAAATTGCACCCATGAATTTTTTTTAAAAAATGGCATAGAATTGTTGACATTTTTCTCTTAAAATGAAAACACTGAATAATTATTCCTGAATTAACTCAATGAGCATATTTCCACAGTACCTTCCTCGGGTTGCACTGAGGGATGTATCCTGCAGTGTGGCTGGATGGAAACACTTCTGAACCTCCTTTTCCTCATTTAGAAGCTGCACATACCTGGGAAAGTCCTTCAGATCCCTCGGGGTCTCAATGCCATGTTCTGAGACCTGCAAATGTTAAGGTGGTCTATTCGTTAATATTATGTAATGAGACTAAAAATGATTACATGCAAGTAAAGCTATGAGGAAAAAAAAGTGACTGGTGCTATATAATTGTTCTGTAAGTGTCTGATCATTGAATGACAAGTATAACCTAGACACTTGGTAGCAGCTGAATTCAGAGAAGGGACTGGGATGGCTCTACAGAAGGGGAGAGTGGAGGGTTACTTTTATCCTTTGCATGGGGATGATGCTTTCAAGTTCATGGAGAGTACCTGCTATCATCTCCTGAAATCCCCACATCAGCCTTACAGCAGGGAAAGCAAAGCAGAGACCATGAGGCAAAATTTACAGTGAAAGGCATGGAAATTTACAGAGATTAATTTACTTGCACAGAGACACAACACTGATGAGTGTAATCTGGAATGAAAACATGGATGGTATCCCGGGCCCAGAGATCCTGAACTTCTGAGACACTTGAGACCATGCCCTCAATGCCTGAATGATGAGATGTCCTCAGTGTCTTTGTCAAATGCTTCTGCCCCAAGTTTCAGTGGGAAGGAGGTGATGTCCTGGAGGAGGAGGCTGAGCCATATAGAGTGTAACTTTATATTGCAGACCTTGCTTCTACTTTTCAGGCTCTGACCACAAAAACAACAGTTTCTTCTGAACAAGGCCCCTCAGAAGGACCAAGGAAGTCCCAATTTGTGGCCATCCTCCCCCAGCGTCTGCTCACTGTCAGCTGTCTCACACTGAGCCTTCCCCATGACCATGTGACTACCCGCAGTCACCAGTGGTCTGGGCGACACTCAAGCCAACACAGAACATTCTACACTCACTCCACATAACAGATTTACTAAAACTTAGCTTTTCTTTCATTGACCAAGCCTGGGTGAGCACTTACTACCCATGAACCAGGATACTGGCCTTCTGCATTGGTGCTTTGGTGATTCCGTGAATTAAGGCTGAAACCTCCACTGTCTGCTGACTATTGGTCTGAGTAGTCTGTGCTATGGCTGATTGACAGCAGGCAGTGGCTTCTCTAGTGCTGAGTGTGCTGCCTCTATGCTCATTCCTTCCTCACTACAGTCCAGTGTCTACAAACTACTCATGCCTTCCTAGACCTTGCAGTGGGGCGAATTAAGCAGACACTCATGGAGTTCAAACAATGACCTCAGCGAACATTATCAAGGGGTGAGGGACCCAATGGGACTGCGTGGGGATCTCTCAACATTAAAGTTCCCCAAACAAGTCTGTCCATTCTATTCAACCCAACGGAGAAGAACTTTAAAAGCCAGGAGGCAAAAATTACAATGAAGAACCCAACCTGGAATCAGCAGGCACATCTTCTCCCTGTGGATCCACCAATCAGCTTCTCAGTCTTCTTACTTTACTCACAGATTCCACGGACTCTACCACCATCTTCCTTCTGTGGTCATGAGAGGACTGGGGATCCGTTCCCTGGGAAGACGTGCCCACGACGCCTTTCACTGGCTTGCCCAGAGTGATGCCATCCTCTTGTTTCCAATTTTGGAGTCACAAGCAATAGGAGAAAACCCAATATTTTTATTGCGGGTTTTTCTGAAGTGACAATATGTAAGTTAGGAAACAACGGAGAACAGGCACACTTTTTTACCTTATCTTTTGTGTCCCATGCAAGAGAAGTTCAAAGTTCTTCTATTCTTTCTTAAATGGTTTCTTTTGCTCTTTGTTGAGGAGATTTGTGGGAGTAGGGAAAGGAAAAAGCAAGTCATGCGGAAAAGATAATTTTTAAATAGCATAGCAAGAAAAGATGATGTCAGATACAGCACTCTCAAAGCCCATGGGCACAATTTCTCTTTCTATGACATCATTTAAAGTGGGGGAAAACGAATTGAATTTGTACACACATTTCAACTCACTATCTAATTTTATATCTCCCTTCCTCAGTCTTCCATGTAGCAGGTGCCACCCAACTGGTCCCAGGAATGCCCTACCACTGGATCCGACCTAGGTGTTGGCACCTACCTGGATTATCTTCATCTTCACTGCTGCTGAAATCAGAGATGTTCTCCAATACCAAATTTTTAGAAACAGAAACAAGAGCAATAAAGTTGTTAGAAAGAGAGTCTCACCTATGGTGAGTCACGCAGCCTCACTCTAATCTTTCATCCATGTTCCTAGACCTTCCTTGGGCTCTGTGGGGTCAGAGCCCTTGACCAAGACATTGATCACACTAGCTCATCTTCAAATCAGAGATGCTGAAGGAGTCACCTTTCACCTTCTCACCTCTGCTGGCCCAACATAGTTCCCACCTCCAAAGTTATCAACCAGAAATTCCGACTGTATAGACTCAGTTGAATGTGGTTAGTGTGACTGAGCAAAAGGATATATTTACTTTATTTTCATTCACTGAGTTAATAAATGATGAAGTTTAATTAAAAACAGTCACATACAAGAGAGCAACTCTAGAATTCAATGATGTGGAAGGTATACCTCCCCTCCTCTACTGTTTCCTGCAGAGTAGTTTGTGGTGCTGATCTGATCATTCACATGTGGGGAATTAATGGACCAATGTGCCTATGCCATGAATTACTAGAGGCTCTGGCATTGTTCAAAGTATGGTCAAACCAGATATTAGAGCATTCCCAACAGCAGGCCCACGTGTAAGCAAAGGTGAAGAGCATGGCTAGCAGACCTGTGCTAGACAGAATCACAGTGGTGGGTGCTGGGACATTTCACTTCTCACCCTTCTCACCCTTCTCATCCCTGACTCTGGATTGGACCCCGGGAAGACAGTGGAAAAGGCCCCAAAGAGGATGGAAGACTTGTACACTAAAAAATGAAATTAAAAGACAAATAATTGGAAATAAATACTGTGTTCATGGGTTGGAATACTTGATAGTGTTAATATTCTGATAAAAGCTAAAGGGTTCTACAGATTATTGCTATACCTACCGACATTCCAGTGCCACTTTTACAGAAGAGAAAATATCCTGCAAGCCATATGGGACCACAAAGCATCCCTGTAGTCAAAACTATCTTGACAACGAGGAACAAAGACGGAGGCTCCCCACCTTAACTTCAAAACACAAAACAAAGCTTCCATAATCAAAACAGCATGGTAGTGGCATTAAACACAGGCAGAGAGATCAATAAAAAGAATAAAGAGTCCTAAATAAACACACTGATAGAGCAAAATGATATTCGAGAACAGTGTTAGGGTGACACAATGGAGAAAGGATAGTCACTTCAACAATCAAGAGAATGAAAAGACACCTGGAGAATGTGAGAAAACCTTTGCAAAGCTTATATCTGAATAGGGGCTAATATTCAAAATATATTCAAAAGGCTAACACTCAATTGCAAAACAAAAACAAAAATTAAAAACAATGAAATCAAACAACCCAATATAAAATGGCCAAAGACTTTAAAAGACATTTCTCTAAAGAAAGCATACACAGTTCACAGAGCTAGCAAAAGTGCCCAACACAGCTAATCATCAAGGAAATGCACATCAAAAAGACCATGAAATAGTGTCTCTCTCCTGTCAGCTTTTGTATTAACCAAATGAAAAACAGAGATAACAGATATTGATGAGGAGGTTGGGAAACTGCAACCTTTCTACACTGTTGAGGGGAACATAAAATGGTGCAGCCATCAGGCACAACAGAGGTTCCTCAAAATTTACAAAGAGAACCATAATATGATCCAGCAATCTCGTTGCTATGCATCCCACGGAAATAAAATCAATACTTTGAGGAGATAACTGCACTCCTGTGATCATTGCAGCATTATTCACAATAGCCCAGATCCAGAAACAACCTTGGAGTTCATTGACAGGCGACTGGGTTAAAAAAAAACTAGGGTAGAAGATTTTTGGAAAAATGGCAGAGTAAGAGACATCCTCAGATCTCTCCCTTGAAACAATAAGCTGAACATCTAAAACTCAACAAAAAACACCCAAACTACACACTAGCAAATCTGAGCATGGGATCTGTGCATAAGAGCTATCGCAGATCAGAACCCTGGGCGTCGGGCGATGGACTGGGATAAGTAAAGAAGTAGTCATGGGAGCTACCTGTAGGAGGAGGGAGAGGGAAGAAGGAGCAGCAAGTTCTCTGAATAGCCCTGCCTGGGGAACAGCCCTGCGGGGAACGCTGTGAGTTCCCTGCGGCCAGCTGCAGGGCCCAGTCATCAAGGCAGAAGACAGAGAAGCAGGATGGCAGAAAAACAACGGTTGATTTTTACCGGAGGTGGTCGCAAAACCAAGGCTGAGCCACATCTCTCAACCCGCAACCCAGAGGACCACGTCTCCCATACCCTCTGAGACTGAACGCCTCAGAGCCCCAGGGGAATCTGAGCAAAACACTCTCAAAACTATTGCTAAAACTGACAGGGACTGAAACTGAGGGTAGCGAGCATGATTAAATATCTACCAGAAAATAAAAAGGCATTTTAAGGCTTTATATAAAGCAGGGATCCAAGAGGCATAGATGCCACCTACTGGAAACCAAAAGAAAAGCGCCTTCTTTGCAGCAGGCTGAAGAGAGACCTTTATATAATAAACCTTCTTTCTGGAAAACAGCAGAATACACTTCTATTAATCCCCAGGCAGAGAAATAATCCATTCAACACCATGAACAACCAAGGTGACAAGGCATCTCACAAAGAGAAAAATCTCCAAAAATAAGCTTACAGACATAGAAATATGCAATTTAAATGACAGAGAATTCAGGATGATACTTCTGAAAAAACAGTGAATTTCTAACTGAGTCATATCAACAATTTCAGGAATTGAAAAAACAACTAGATGAGCAGAGCAAGAAGATTGAAACCCTCAAAAAGAACCAGATAGAACTTCTGGAGATGAAGAACACACTGCAAGGGGTGAAAAATGAAATAGCAAGCTTGGGAAATAGAGTTGACCAAGTGGAGGAAAAGATCGGTGATATCAAAAACAGAAATTTAGAAATAAATCAGTGTGCAGAAGAGAGAAACTGAAGAATGAAAAAAAATGAAAGTGAAATTCAAGAACTAGCTAATACCATCAGGAGAGGAAATATAAGAATAATGGGCATTATCAAAGGTGAGGAAAAGGAGTAGGGAATAGGAAGCATTTTCAGACAAATAGTTGATGAGAATTTCCCAAATCTAAGGAATGAGCTGGAGCTTGGAATTCAAGAAGTCAACAGAACACCCAATTATCTCAACCCAAAAAGGCCTTCACCAGGACACGTTGTATTAAAATTATCAAAAATCAGTGCAAAGACAGAATTCTCAGGGCAGCCAGGGAGAAGAAAACAGTAATTTATAAAGGAAAACCCATTAGATTATCCTCAGACTTCTCATTGCAGACCTTACAAGCCAAAGTGATTGCAGTCAAATATTTAAACTATTAAGTGAAAGGAACTACCAGCCTAGAACCATGTATCCAGCTAAGCTCTCCTTTAGATACGAAGGAGAAATTAAGACCTTTCCAGACATACAAAACTTGAGAGAATTCTCCACTATGAGGCCTGCACTACAGAAAATACTAAAAGCAGTCAGCTCACCTAAAACAAAATGACAAAAAAAAAAAAAAAAGCATAATTAGGAGTAAAGTGACTGTCAGGCAAATAGAAGCAGAGGAGTGCAAACCTTATTAAGAACAGGGCATTACAAACTTAAATAATAAAAAGAGAACTTTCATAACAAGATAGTTATGAATGTTCAGCATATATAGAGACAAACTGAGATAACAATGACTGAAAAGAAAAGGATTCAAAGGTACAAATTCACAAAGGAAAATGAAGATAAGGCACACACAGACATTACATATTCATAATGGTAACCACACACAGAATATTCAGAACTGAAGTATATAATGTAAAACGAGAAGAACCATAGGGAAAACCCACAAAAGCCAACCAAAATAAAGGAAATAGAAAGACAAGGACAAGGAAACAATGGAAACACCGAGCTACCAGAAAGCAAAAGATAAAATGGCAAAACAATAATTTGTAAAGACCTGTGAACTCCAATATTCATGGCA
>NW_011889414.1:16074-17395 GCF_000151845.1 Pteropus vampyrus
AAAAAGTAAAAGTCTAGGACTCGATGGCTTTACCAGTAAATTCTAGCAAACATTCAAAAAGATTTAATACCAATTCTCCTAAAACTCTTCCAAAATATCGAAGAGTTATTACTTTCCAACACATTATATGAGGCCAATATTACTCTGATACCAAAACCTGGTAAAGATAAAACAAAAAAAGAAAACTACAGACCAATATCTCACATGAACACAAATGCAAAAATCCTAAATAAGATACTAGCAAACCGAATACAGCAACATATTAAAAAGATTATACACCAAGTTCAAGTGGGCTTCATTCCAGAGGCACAGGGATGGTTCAATATATGCAAAATGTTTAATGGGATACACTATATAAAGAAATTAAAAAATAAGAATCATACGATCATATCAATAGATGCAGATAAAGCCTTTGACAAGTTACAGCATCCATTTATGATCAAAACACTTAACAAAATCAGTATAGAAGGAAAGTATCTTAACATAATAAAGGCCATCTATGACAAACTCTCAGCCAACATTATAGTTAATGGTGAAAAATTAAGATCTCTCTAAGATCAAGAACAAGACAAGGCTATCCACTATCACCACTGTTGTTCAATATAACATTGGAGGTCCTAGCAAGTGCAATCAAATAAGAGAAAGATATAAAAGGCATCCAAATAAGAAATAGAGAAGTCAAACTGTCACTATTTGCAGATGACATGATTCTCTATATAGAAAATCCTAAAGACTCCACATGAACACTACTAGAAACAATAAAATACAGTAATATCTCTGGATATAAAATAAATGTTAAAATATCCATAGCTTTCCTATGCTCTAATAATAAAGTATCAGAAAAAGGAGTGGAAAAAAAATAATTCCTTTTGCAATTGCACAAAAACAATACAATACCTAGGAATGAATTAACAAAACATGTGAAGGACCTATATAATGAAAACTACAAGACCGTGTTAAAAGAAATCATAGAAGATACAAAGAAATGGAAAGAAATTTCGTGTTCTTGGATTGGAAGAATCAACATAGTTTAAATGACAATATTACCTAAAGCATTATACAGTTTTAATGCAATCCCCATCAAAATTCCAACAGCATTTTTTAATGAAATAGAAGAAAAAATAATTAGATACGTGTGGAAGCACAAAAGACCCCGGATTGCCAGAGCCATCCTGAGAAAAAAGAACAAGGCTGAAGGCATCACTCTGCCCTACTTCAAATTATACTCCAAAGTGACAGTAATCAAAACGGCATGGTATTGGCAGCAAAACAAACACATGGACCAGTGGAACAGAATCAAGATTCCAGAAGTAAACCCATA
>NW_011889414.1:17445-17805 GCF_000151845.1 Pteropus vampyrus
TCCAAAGTGACAGTAATCAAAACGGCATGGTATTGGCAGCAAAACAAACACATGGACCAGTGGAACAGAATCAAGATTCCAGAAGTAAACCCATATTTATATGGGCAAATAATTGTCAACAAAAAAGCCAAAAACCTACCTTGGAGAATGGAAAGCCTCTTCAATAAATGGTGTTGAGGAAACTGGAAAGCCATGTGCATAAGAATGAAACTAGACTGTTATCTATCACCACACACCAAAATTAACTCAGAATGAATTAAGGACCTGAATATAAGACCTGAAACAATAAAATGAATAGAAGAAAACACAGGAACTAAATTCAAGGACCTTGGACTTAAAGAGGATTTTATGAATTTGACC
>NW_011889414.1:18715-23249 GCF_000151845.1 Pteropus vampyrus
TGAATATAAGACCTGAAACAATAAAATGAATAGAAGAAAACACAGGAACTAAATTCAAGGACCTTGGACTTAAAGAGGATTTTATGAATTTGACCTCAAAAGCAAGGGAAGTAAAAGCAAAAAGAAATGAATGGGACTACATCAAACTAAAAAGCTTCTGCTCAGCAAAAGAAATCGTCAACAAGGTAAAGAGACAACCATCCGAATGGGAAAATATATTGTCAAGCCACATCTCTGTTAATGGCCTAATATCCAAAATATACAAAGAACTCATATGACTCAATGACAACAACAAAACAAATCATACAATCAAAAATGGGCAGAGGACCTGAACAGAAACTTCTCCCTAGAGGACATACAAATGGCCAACAAATATTTGAAAAGATACTCAATATTGCTAGCTATTAGGGAAATGCAAATTAAAACCACAATGAGATACCATCTCACCCTGTTAGAATAGCTATAATCAACAGAACATGTAATATCAAATGTTGGAGAGGATGCAGAGATTAGGAACCCTCAAACCCTGCAGGTGGAACTGAAAATTGGTACAGCCACTATGGAAAACAGTATGGAGGGTCCTCAGAAAACTAAGAATTGATCTACCATATGATCCAACAATCCCCCTAGTGGGTATTTATCCCAAAGACTTGAAAGCCCATATTCAAAAAGATATTTGCACACCGATGTTCATAGCACCATTATTCACAGTGGCCAGGACATGGAAGCAACCGAAGTGTCCTACAATAGATGATTGACTAAAGAAGCTGTGGTACATATATACGACAGAATATTACTCAGTCATAAGAAGAGATGAAATACTACCTTTTGCAACAACATGGATAGACCTTGAGATAATCATGCTAAGCAATATATGCCAAACAGAAGTTGAAAATCATATGATATCACTTATATGTGAGATATAAACCTAAAAGCAATAAATGAACAGGACAAACAGAGACTCATGGACATAGACTATAGACTAGTGGTTACCAGAGGGTAGGGGGTAGGGGGAGGTGGGATGTAGACAGGGTAAAAGGAGTCAAATCTGTGGTGACAGAAAGAAATCTAACTATGGGAAGTGAACACGCAGTGGAAATATATATATATGCCTTACTATTAAAGTGTATAGCGAAACTTATTGGATTTTGGTAAACAATGTCACCATAAAAAAATTAATTATTTTAATAAAAAAGAATCACTATGTTTTTATAGTGGGTTGGGTGAAAATCTATAATCAATGGTTTCGTAAATGAAAATTTTAGATGACTCAGAACTCTAGAATTCAATATATGTTCTGGCTCATATATGGGTCAGTCACACTCATTATGAATATTGTGGTGAACTCTTGCCATGGGAATGTAAGGAATCAGGCCCCAAAATATGGAGCAAGTGACCTTTTTAGGATATAGAGGAGAGTTTTGCCATATTTAAAACAAAACGTGTACTTTTCAAGTTATGTTATACTATAGTACAAACCATTGCTGATTTACAGCTAATTTGTTTAATAAATCAAACAAGTCATTGATGAGCTATAAAGCCTACATTAATGCAAAAGGTGTCACATTTCCTATTGGAATTACCCAGTTGAGCGAGGGTGGAAAAAAACAAGTAATATTATGTTTTTCCTGAACAAGAATTTTTTTTAACAGTCAGGTATTTCTCTTTTAGTAACCATCCTCAGGAAATATTGAACACAAACATAGGGAGACGTGTACAGAATGTTTATAAGCATTACCAAACAAGAATTTTAATGATCCCAGATTGATAAAAAACTGTGTGTGTGTGCGTGTGTGTGTGTGTGTGTGTGTAGAAAAAGGAATTGGAGGCAAATATGTAAAGAGTTAGGGAGACTATTCAGAACAATGTATTCCTGTGATAGGAGAAACAACATTCACAATGCAGTCATGGGGTGGGTTTCAGGCCCCAGTTTGGAGAACAGTGTGAAGCAGAGGACTACCTTCCTGCCGCCCCCACACTGTGTGTTCATGGTCAATAGAGATTCAATGAGGAAATATAGGGAAAGCCCTTAGAGACATGTAAGAGGGTCAGTGCTATCTGGTGGTTCAATTAATAAATCTCAAAGGAAATACAGAAACTAACCGGTGGTTAAATCCAGAGGCCAAACCTGGAAGGCTACAGAATGAAGAAGAAAGAACTCTCAGATTTTCATGTGCGTTCTATTGCTCCTTTCAAATTTTCTACAAAGGTGTTATTCTTGTTGCTCTTAGTATAAAAAAAAATGTGTTTAGAACTAATCATTGAAACTAGTGGCATGAAACACAAGTGTCACTTTGCTGGTGATCTTGCGGTTGGCATTCAGACAAGGGACAGTGGACTGGAACTTTTCTGCTCTGTGATTTGGGGTCTTTGCAGAGAAGATCCACTTGTTGGGGAGAATGGACGACCAGGCATTGGAAAGCTCTGACTTAGTCCCATGTCTGCAGCTGGACCTGGACATGGCTGGGAGACCCACATGAGACATGCAAATGTGGCCTGGGTGTCCTCACAGCAGGGCAGTCTCAAGTCATCCAGATCTAGTACTCTGTAGCTGAGAGCTCCACAGCAGTGACCTGAGTGTCCAGGCAGAGGCTCATGGCCATGTCAAGCATAACCTTAGATGTCACACAGTGTTGTTTCCAAGGCATCTGTCGGTGAAAAGGAAGACTCGTGGCACCTCTGGTTCAATGAGGGGCCAAGACCCCATTTCTCTTTGGGAAAAATATCAAAGAAATTGCAAACATGTTTGAAACTTTCACATGCATACACTAGTTTTAAAAATACTCAGTAGCAGAGGTAGCCCTCCAGACTATGGAATACAAGAATGGCGCCTTTGTTCCATAGCCGAGTGTGATAGACACGTAGGGTGGACTCCTGCCTCTACCACCATGAGCTGTTTGACAAGTAGACACAAACACTTTGGGAACCTTACCAGAGAGTTTTGGAATGATGAATAAAGGTCTACCTACACTGATGCAGAGTCCATCCTTCACATGGGGCCACTGAAGGTGTTGAAGGGGGTGGCATGGTCTAGACGATCCATAAACCAGAAGCTGGTTCTACACAGGGTAAGAGCCTGGTGGTCCTGAAGGGCAGCCATGTAGAACCAGGGAGTCAGCCAGGAGACATTGCAATAATGCAGGCACGAGGCAGTGGGGAGCAGTTGGAGTGAGGGATTGGGTTGGCGATGCAGAAGTGCACACAGGAATGAAGGAGAGGTGATGCAGGACGAAACTCTGCCTGAGGTGCTCGGGGACCAAAGCACTTCCACTCTCTGCAAAGTGCACAGGTAGGGCCCAACTGCTGTGGTGACAAATGCCCTGTCTGAATGAGCCACTAGCATCTCTGAAGTGCCATGGGCCTCATGTGTCAGCACTGAACATGCACACCCTCATGGGCCCAGCGATTTCATACATAAGAGTTTTTCTACAGATACACTGGCTCAGGAAATCCAAAATCCAGTATCAATGCACCAGCGCCTGAGTCAAGAAGATGGGGAAAGAGCCTACATGCCTGTGAGCAAGGAACTCAGTGAGGAAAAAAATGACCATGAATGATCTCTTAGATGTCGAGACTTGGGTAAAATGCTTTACCTGCATATTTTAAAAACACCCTGAGCATTTGAATGTGCACTTGCTGATGGCAGGGTCTACGATACATTACTGGGTTTTCAAGAAAAAAAAAATTGTTCATTCGTCTAAAAAATCATACAAAGAAAATGACCTATAAGGGACAGAAAATTAGAATCTCATCAACCTCCTTGTAATAATTGGTGGATGAAGAACATGGAGCACGACAGTTAACGTGAAGAACCATGAGCCTTGATTTTATACTCAATCAAGTAACTTGCGGGTATAAAATGTACTGACATCCACATCATCATGCACAATCTTCGATACTACTATTCCTATGGCCCCCTTCCAGAGGAATAAAAAAAACTTCATGATAAAATTCCTAGAAAGGCACTGACCTATGGACATCTGGAAAGAACTAAATTTGCAGTTATTTTTCTCAATTAACACTGGGGGAGCTTTACAGGAGAGAAGGGGTGACCTGATGTTGGTGCCTGGGATGAGTGTCTATAATTCATTGAGTCTTATCTTATTCAGGGTGCTATTCTATTTATATGCTTTATTTTATATAAAAACACTTAAAATGAAACCTGTAGTAGATAAGTCGTTTCATGGAAAAATATTCAACAGTAAACATAAAATACATATGTAAATCCAATTCTAAATCTATGCAATAGAGACACTAATTAACTGTCCAGTACCAGAGCTGAGGCTGAGAGGAGCAGGGAGGAGGCCCATTCTTTAGCCTGTCTGGAGCTTCCTGACACCGTGCAAACTCCACCTCCTCTGAGACTCAGGCGGAGGCCTCAGGTCTCAACCTGCACAGATATTGATACCAGAGCTGAAAGGAGAACAGAATGGCTGGAGGTCTTGGGGAGATCCAGAGGCAGATGGAGGACGGCTCCCTGGTGAGGGTGTGCAGGACCCAGAAGGCTCCTCACACGCTGGAGAATTGACCACGG
>NW_011889414.1:25014-109047 GCF_000151845.1 Pteropus vampyrus
GATGTTGAGGTGGCCGTGGGAATGGAAAGTGGAGAATTGAGAGTCGAGGTGAGAACTCTGGGCCCGGCTGCTCCGGCAGAATAAATAAAGCCTGATCTGAAGACTCATTCTCTCCTCATGCCTGTGCTCCTCCGCAGGGACTTGATCGCTTCAACTCTGCAATGAAGAGTAGCTCTCAGGTCTACAGCGCCCCCTGTCAGCCTTCAACTTCTGTAAGTGTAACCAGGAAACCATGCCTGTGTCACCTTGTTCCTCTAAGAAGGCAGTCCCAGTTTCCATGATGGACTGTGCTAAGCCTCCATCATAGTAAATTAGAGAAATTGTATAGTATAATGTAAAGCAAGTAGGAAAAAACTAAGTATTAAAAATTATTACAGAAATGAATGGTACTGAATACAGAAAAACAACAATGAAAATCAACATAAATCAAAAGCTTTGAAGAGACCAAAAAATAGCTAAACCTCCAGTCAGGCTACCCAGAGGGGGAAAAAAAAAAACAGAGCAATGAACCCATTACTAATGTCTTACATCAGAGAGGAGTCATCACTCAGGACCGTATGGACACCAAAAGGCTATAAAAAGGATATTTTGGGAAACTTATGCCCACAAATTCCATAGTTTAGATGAAATGAATCAATTCCTTGGAAGGCAGAAACTAGCAAACTCAACCAATATGGAAACAATAATACTTGTTCATATGTGTATTAATTAAATGAACGGAATTGATAATTAATAACCTCCCAAATAACAGAATAACAAAGTGTCAGGCACAGATGATTTCACTAGTGCATTCTGCCACATTCTTACATAGCAAAACACAGGTTTACAGCACAACCTTAAGAGTGTGCCTAGGTGTTTACCAGATAAGTTGAAAAATTATGTCCATACACAGGAAAGCTGATGGTAGATTTATTCACAACAGCACAAAACTAGAAACATCTCAGATGTCCTTCGACACATGAATGAATAAACGAATTTCGGTGAATTCATTCAATGGAATATTTTCACAGGTTAAAAAATTTGAAGAATATCTACGAAAAATATGAAAGAACCTAGAATATACATTACTAAGTGAAACAAGTTAGTCTGTGAAAGCTGATGTTCTTTTATCCCAACAAGATAATATTCTGGGGAAAAAAATGACAGAGACAGTGAAAGGTGAGTGATTGCCAGGAGCTCAGGAGAAAAGGGAGAGAGGTTAACAAGGGAAACAGGAGCATTTTAGGTCAGTAAAAAAACCTGATATTACACTGTAATGGTGATATGTGATTTTACCCCTTATCGAAACCCGTGACTTGCTTAATATACAGAGTGAACATTGATGTAAACAATGGATAACAATAATGTATCAATATTGGTTCATTAGAGACATTAAAATATTAAAAAAGAATTTCAAAGCCACACCCACCACTTCCTATTAGGAAAGACTTTTATATTCCAAATTTGAAATCAGGGAAGAGAAAATATGATTTAAAGAAAAATAAATCAACTTGTAGGTGAAGAGTTTGCTGGATGAGGCACAGTTGAAAGAGCAATTCCTTTCAAAGGAAAATCTCTGGAAAACGCAGAGAACCAGTGTAAGGCAAGACAATTTTCCTGAAGAGCTAACAACAAAACAATTAGACAACGCTATGAGTTTACATACACACATAGTGTCATTTCATTGCTGTTTTAAGTTATCAACTCTTTACACAGAGGAAGGATAAAAAGCAACATTTCTGGTGTACAGTCATCTCAGATAAAATTGTCCACCATTAATCTCATTTTTGGTACAGCAAAGGACAAAATAAACCTATGCAAGATAGACTCAAAGAAATTAGTCGGCACTTAGTAAAGGTGTTTCTTGATCAGATAACAGGCCAGGAGGCAGAGCCCATGAGAAGACCCCCAGGAGGAGGAGTGTGGGTTGGTGGTCGCTGTGTCCTCAAGGGCTTTGCCAGTGGTCCCTCGAAGTCTCCTCAGAGATGCAGCCCATTCATCTTCAGCTTCGGATCTTTCTTTTGCAAACAGCAGATTAAATCATAAGCCATCCTGAGACATGCATAAGCTTCCTTAGGATCACCTGAAACAAAGAATTCTGTATAACTAAACTATTACAAAACAGAGAAAATAAACTCTTAATTCAACTGACTCTGGCTGTTTCTGGTCAATGCAGTAGATCACTGTAAAAATGATCACGACCCATTCTAAGTGTCAGAAAAATCCCAAGACACAGAGATATATAAAAATAATTGACAAACTAAAAACCTCATATGCCTATTATAAGGTTTTTGTACTCAATATATAAAAAATTACTAAAAAATAAAGAGGACTACTAGCAATCCATTCAACAGGCTGGATTCCACACATTGAATAAACAGTCACGTTTATTCAACATGAATTAACTGCTCAAAAAAAAGACAAATGGCTTTTAACCTTGGTAATAAATTAAATTAAAATTACACTGTGATAATACTGTAGCTAAAAAATAAAAATAAATAAAAAAACAGTGCACCTAATTTTACCTGTCAGTGGTAAAATTACAAAAGTTTCACATCTACTATGGTAGTGTGGCTGTGCACACAATTTTGCTTTAGGAAAGCATCCATCAGTACCTATGGAAAGGAATTTGACAATATCTAGTAAAACTGCATCAGCACTCACCCTCTACCCAACAACCCAATAACTTAAAATCTATTCCATAGAAAGAATGGCAAAAAATATGAAAAGAATCATTAACCAGGCCATGTATGGCAGTAATAGAAAATTTAGAATATACTTCTAAAATCAAATATCTAGAAAATCATCATTAAAATTAGGCATTACTTAGAAATAAATGATAATTGTGTAAATCAAAACTGTAAGATGAAGCAAAACAGTGAGAGAAATGTATAATCTTAGTTATTTTTAAACTGCAGAATGGCTGAACATTAATGAAATTAATTAGTTAATTTAAATTAGATAAAAAGGCATTAAATCTGAATAATGTAACTAGAAGAGTGTATATATGAGAAGTTAATGAAAGTGATAATAATAATATTATTCATAATAATAATAACTAAGCCAAAATTGGTTCTATTTAAAAAGTGTAATGGACAAATCTTTGAACTTAAAGAAGATATAGCTACAAGGCAGCAGAGATAAAAAACAAAAAGACAATACCATATACTGAACAAATTTATGCCAATGCATTTGAAAATTGTACAAATTGACACAATTTCAGAAAAAATATAACCCTTCCAAACTTATTAAAAAATGAAAACCCAAAATATTTCAATAGCCATTACATAAATTTAATCAGTGGCTAAGAAAAATTGTCAGCCTCTCTGTCTCTGTCTCTCTCTTTCTGTCTCTCTCTCTCTTTCTTTCTCACACACACATACACACACACACACACACAAGAACCCTATGATATTATTATTGGTTAAATACTAATATTTCAGGGAGGTTATCATTCTAATATTACTAAAACATTTCAATAGATGGGTATAAGCAGCTACATTTCAATCAATTCTATAAGAATGTGTGCTCTTACTACCAAAACCAGACAAAAATTAATCCTAACATACGAAGAGTTCAGGCCAGCCTCAGGGGCACTGACCTGAAAAACCCACAGGAGTAGATGACACTGACCCTTTCTCCAATTGGGAGAGCAAGAAACAAAACAAAAGAAACAAAGAAAAATGAAAACTAAACAATCGGAATACAGTTCAAAACACATATCTTGAACTGGTGAACATTCTCAATAGTTTTTCAAAGTATCAGGAAACACAGAGCCATTGATTGGCTGTGGGAGAAATTTTCATAAAACTGTGATTAGAACTAAGTTTTATATACTAGACTGTTTTCTGGAGGAGGGCCTTGGAGAAGTGGGAAGATTAGTGTAGGAGCTTGGTATGTCAGAAGCAAAGTAAGGAAACATCCCCAGATGGAATGGAGTGTGTATTAGGGAGACCAGTTAGAAACAAGGTTGGAGAAGAAGTTAGAGCTAGATGCTTAACCACAGTCAACACTGATTTGTGTTACACTTACTGTGTGACTGGAAATAGAACAGTGTAGTATTCCACAGATGAATGATAAACAGATGGATTAACTGACTGATGGGTAGGCAGATAAATATATAAATTTCAGAGGCAACAGGTGGTCTCGGTTGGTGAGAAGGTAAGATTTTAGGATTGCAGAGTGCCATAAACCTGATGGCTTTTCAGAAACTGAATTAGATGAGGTTTAAGTGGCCTAAATCAAGCCAGATACAAAGAGCACCTTAATGAAAACCAAAGGTGAACCAGATACTACATTTGTAAAACCATCCTCAGCTTCTTGGTCTTTTTTTTTTTTTTCACTTCTGTATCTGCATAGATTAGTCCTCTCTGTTATTTGAAGAACAAATGCCTCTACCACCTAATTGTTAGTAGCTTCATCATTATTACTTTCAATTTATCTGGCATTCACAATTTTAAACTCTTAGGTATTCTTCTAAGCTCTATTTCTGGACCACTCTGTTTAGATCATTTGTTTTCTTCTACATGAGGTCCATTAGCAATTGATACCCTTATAAGCTCCTTTCCCAAAGATCGTTTAAAGTGGTTACATTCTATAAAATTATATTTTGGCAATATAATTAAGATTTCAATGCTTTGTCTGTGATTTGTTCAAGAATATTGCAATATGATATGAATAACTATCAGCCCAGAACCATCTAAAAAGTTGTTCCTAGTGCCAATGAGTTTAATTTATAATCTATCATATGCTCATTGAGCCCAATATTTGGTTTATTCAGTTCTTCTACAGACTTATTTCACTAGAATTTGTAAATTGGCTCGTCTATGCATTGTAGACATAACAAGCATATGCTTTCCCCCTATCACAAAGATTCGTAGTCGTAGCTTCTTTAAAGTCTTAATCACAGCATTTCTTATCCTAAATCTACTTGCTTGTGAAATCTCTCTTATTGGGGCCCCTTGAATGCCTATCCTCACTTGTAACAGTTCCATTCCAGTTCGGCCTACATTCTCTCCTTCTTAGCTGTTTATTTCCTGTACTGCTAGGTTAGGTCCACAGTGCTTTCAAAGGCTTTTCTCAAGTCATTGTTGAAGCTATAAGTCAATTTTGAAAGTTCACATCTCACAGTGAATGAAGAAACATAAAAACATTTGCAGAAATGTTCACACTGACCCAAGTATTTCTACCTGATAGACAACCATGAGAGGGAAGAAATTCATGGTGTAGGAGGGTTTTAAAAACTTGTCCTCCCACAAATATTATAAACCCAAATATTTACCAACAATTTTGGAAGGTAACCATTCTGCGCATCCTCTGCACATCCTCACCACAGTGGACATTATTCTTATTAATTAGTTTTCCCAATCCAAAAGGCACAACAGTTCATTTTACCATCCTACTGTGCTTTCTCCTGCTCAGTGTCAGCATATATTTTTCATTTCTGTCCCTGTTTCTTCTACATGTGGAATCCTACTCATCCTCAAAGAGGTCTTGACCAGATGACACATGTGCTGTGAAGTCTTTCCAACCTCTTAGGCAAAATAGTTGTTCTTTCCTGGTAGCCAAAAATTGCTGTAAATTTGCTTCTTAACCAGTAATAACACACTCTCTCTCTTCCTTCCTTCCTCATTCCTCCCTCTCACTCTGCATGTGTCTATTTGTGTGCATGTGTCACCCATATTCTATTCCTTCATTTCTTATTTCACTGTTGCCTTGCAGAGAGTTGGCACATATTTTTATTTAGTTGAATGGGTGAATGATAATATCATAGGTTTCTTCAAGCCCTAGTGATCTATGTTCCTATGATTTCATTGATCTGAGACTTGTACACAAGTTGCAGTTTTTAAAAAATCTTAATTATGTCCATAAATTTAATACTCATTACTCACATGTATATCGGGAATGAGTTTTGTCATTAGAAAATCCCAAGGATGATCCCTGGAACAAAAAAAAAAAAGAGAATGATGGCAAAGTAGAGTTAGTGCTCCCCACAGATCATCTTTGCACAGTCATTGGGGGAGAAGTGGTTTTCTGCTCCATCAGCAAACTCTGTGATCACAGGACCTCAAGTCCAGGGATTAGTCCCCAGAAGGCCACCTGCTAATGAAACAAGAACTAAATCAGGAATTTCGGGAAAAAAATGTGAAGGCGTAATTATCGCTCTGTCTGCTTTCTTGAACTAGATCATGAATGGTAAATGGTCACCAGAGGATTACTGTGGCAAGGGAACCTGCATGTACATAGTGTACAGGAGTGAGTGGCTGCTGTACATGATCCTCAAATGCCAATGCTTTCTTGATTCTCCACATGGAGGGATACAAATAAACTCTGTCTACTCTCATCCAAGATGGATGAGATTTCTTGTCTTTTAATTACACATATATTTAAAATATCAACCACTTTGTAATAAATAGAACTCAGTTATGTCACACAATTTACAAAGGTGATATTAGGTATTTTTATTTTTGCAATTCCTTTACTGTTTTGACAATTGAAGACATTTTTGTCTCAGTAGCTCATGGAGATGAAGGCTTGTGTACCTGTCATCCTGTTCAATAAGTCATATTTAAGGAAAAGAGTATTGGTTAGAGATGAGGACTATAAGATTTAGATGGAGGAATACCTGAGTGGGAATCCCAGTGATCTCATTAAGATTACGTGATGTGTGCAGGACACAGAGATGTTAATCTCTCTGAAACTTATGATGATAAGGCTTATTTTTAGAAAAAGGTAAGAGACTGAATGTACATGTTCTATAATAACCAATCAAGTAAGTATGTCAGAATAGTAACTAACAGATTTTGGACTCTTACTAGTTTGTAGGGCCCCTTCAAAGTAATAATTCTCACAGATAACCCATTAAAGTTCTTTTAACATCTCCACTTTACAGGAAGTAAAGTGATTTGCTTAAAATCGAAATTACATTAAATGTCAGAAGGATCATTGGACCCAGGCAATCTGACTCCAAACTCTCTGTTCTTCAGCACTGTACCATGCTTATAAGCCATCTTTCATAAGACATGGACACACTAAACTGTGAGAAAACACTGCATATGTAGAAACTGGGGCAAGCAGCCACTAAAATGGAGATGAATTGTGAAGGTGAAAAAAGAGCATTTGGCAATCTCAATAAAATAAAGTTTTTTTCCTCATTCCAAAATGGAAAAAAATTTAATATAACTACCTTTAATTGGTTCTCTTAAAAACAATCATGTCAGGTGGAAAAATTAGAAGCAATTTAAGGCACACATTAGCTATCAATTAATCCCATGTAATATAAAAGCTGTTCATGCTGAGATATCTATGCAAGCATTCTGAGATAACTATGCTGATGATATTTAATAGGATGATAAAGTGGGAAATGATTTAAATCTTAAACACAAGCATTTTAGGCATCTGCACTGTGCTTTGTTCTTTCATTTATTCTTGTGGGCATTAATTAGTTTTTCTAAACAATATCAAGCTTCTAGACCTCATAAAAAGCCCACATGCTATGCTGAAAGATTAAGTTAGTAAAATGCCTATAATCAATACTGTTCAACTTTGTCATTGAACATTCATTTTTGAATATGGTTCACATGTTGGCAATTAGTTAATCATTTTCTAACCAAACATACATAATATACCAGATAAAAATAAATGACATACTCTTTATATTAATAATAATTACTAGTATCATAAAATTGATTCCCATTTTTATACATTCTCTTTCCAAGCTTAAAGGAAATTAAGTCAGTTTAGTTAGGTTTTAAATAAAATAGCCAATTCAACAGAGAACTTGCAAAAAATGCTACTTCATGCATTTTCATATGATAATCCTCCTGCAGGTAGAAATAATTGACTAAAATACTGGGAAGAGGTGAAAAATGTATTAGAGGCTCCTGAAGCCTAGTGAGAATGACTTATTCAATGTCCTCAGCCCAAATTATCCTGTGCTTTTTGTATGAATACTAAAAACAAATCGATGGACTAGACTGTCTGTTACAGTTCATCACTTCTCTGTGTTCACCTGAAACGGAAAAATGGGACTAGGAGAAGAGAGACAGACATTTTGGCAGTAAACAGAGGCTCAATGATGTGTTAACCTTTACAAAACATCTGCGACATTTCAATACCTGAATGTGATCAATCATGGAAAGCCTGAGCAACACGTCTGGAACTCAGGGAGGACTCCCAAAACAGTACCTACTTTCCTTATTGTTATATCATCGGAATTCAAATCCTATGATGCCCCAGTTAACTTAGCTTCAGTTGTTTTCTGTCATATGTAAAATAAAATCCAAAGTCCTATGATGACACATATGACCCTGTGCGACCTCCCCTCCCACTATCTCTCTGACTGTTGTTATTTTTTTTCCCCTCTCCCATTTGATCCTCATGGGCAAACCTCACCTCTTTCTGTCCTGACACACACCACACATCAGCATTTACAAGCCCAAAGGGTCCCTTCCAAACTTTCTTCTAGGCTCTACTCAAATGTCACTTCCTCAGGGAAAAATCATTGAGCATCTGTATTAAGGACCTGCCATCCTGTCATCCTTCACTTCCCTTCATAGCACTTCTTGAACCCACTGTAGCAGCCATTAATATACTGTTTAACTTACCCCCTCCAAAAAAAAAAAAACATAAATTCGATGAATAAGAGAGGCTGAGAAAAAGAAAGTGTCATTAATTTATCACTAATACTCAGGAAGGATTTGTGCCCACAATCATACACCTATTAAAAGAACAACTGCCTCTTAGCCTCTGATTACCAGTTCTGCTCTTGCTCAGCATAGAAACACAGATGTCTTAACGTTTTCCCACTTCCAACTTTTGTCCAGTGTCAATGGCCCAGGTGAGGCCTTGCAATGATCCAACCACAGGTGTTTCATCTACTGAAACCATCACTATGATCATCAACAATTCACAATCTTTAAACAGGCTGTCAGTTCTTCTCAATTACTAATTTTACAGAAAAGCTAGCAGGCCCCTTGAAGAATTGTTTTCACAAGCACTGAACTTCTGGAATGTACTGAGCATGTCCTAACTGGAGGCCCAGCTGACCCCACTCGAAAGAGCCAAGGAGAATGGGCAGATTCCAAGGGAAGGGGAGAAGAGCTTTCTGATTCTAATCAGCCAGACTGAGGAGGCTGAGAAACGAACATCCAGTTTGTTTTAATAACATGTTTTCATTGCAGAAATATATAAGGCTATATATTTTTGCTAGAAATGTGCAAAAAAAATCCAATATTTATACATAGGATGTATTAGTGAATTGTACACTTGAAACCTATGTAATTTTATTAACCAAGGTCACATATATAAATTTAATTTAAAAATTTTACCAGTTTTACACATTAGGAAGGAATTAATTACCAACCCATCAATGTTATCAGTTTTGCAATAGTCAAAATCAAACCACTTTTCTAATTAGATCTCTTCCACATTCTATTCTAACCTGAAATAGTAAATTTTAAAAAAAAAAACTGACATTGAAAGAGATATACATTTCTAGCAATATTCCTCATAGAAATGTATGTCCATGTGCACCATGTGACACAGGCTGAAATGTTACAGCCAAATGTCCATCAACGAAGAGAATATATGGTCACGTGTTACACAATGGGATATTAGAATACAAGAAAATGAATGGACCACAGCAAAGACCGCAATGTGGCTGAACATCAGAAATAGATCATGTGCTAAATAACCTAGACATCAAAAAATGTATAAAGTGTTATTTTATTAACAATTGTCCAAAACTGGAAATGGCTAAATTGTGAGAAGTTACACTGGTTGATTTCGAAAAGAAGGAAGCCAAGGAGAGATTCTAGGTGCCGGCAATTTCCATTTTTTGACCTGACTCACATTTACATAGGTGGTCTTTTTGTGATAAATCACTGAGCTGTACACTTACATTTTCTATGTTTTCTACAATGTATTATACTTTGTTGTTTTTTTAAAGTTCATGAAATGCTAACAGTAGGAATTTTCTTGAAAATTAGGAATGCAGAAAAGAAGACTATTTTGTCAATTTCTGTTGCTTGCCTTCCTTCCAGCACTGCCTACCTGACTTCATAAGCCCCGACTGCTCAGGGTCCCCTTGTTGACATGACTATCTTAGCAGCTGCCTTCTCAAATTAGTCTCTTCCTTGAGATTGTCCCTTTTTACCGTGGCGTATCTTAAATGACGGCATTGGATGAACTCATCGGTGAGGTGTGTGGATGGCTTCACCTCTTACCTCCTCCATGTGATATGCACAGAAACTTATAGACAGTTCATTAACCCACATTAAAAGGTGAGAACTCTATGTCCTACAAAACAAAACAACAAAAAACTGATAAAGCTTTGTGAAGATGTAGTTGGGGGAGTGTTAGAAAGGAAGAAATATGAGACAATCAGGAAAAATGGAAAGAATAAAAAGCAAATCTTTCTTTTGAATATATCCCAATCATTGCATCTGGATAAAGACACAGAAAAACTAAATGCTCTCTAATACCCCTTGCTACAACACTACAATTTGTTTTCTTGTATCCCATGGAAAGAGGGCTTTAACTCACAAATACATCTGCATGTGTCCAGAGGAATTCCAGGTAGAAGCCGGGATTCTCACTTCCAAGCTCTAAGGAGCTCTGTCTCTCAGTGCTGCTCTTACAGTCCTTGGTTAAAGGTCTGTGGTGAAGATGTGCTGGTGCTATTGATGATGGTGGTCAGGGAGCTCAGGAGAGAGGCCAACATGAGCTACAGCATCAGTCCTCGCTGTCTTGGGAACACAAAAGGCAAAAGCGTTGACTATGATGTTTTTTCATCACCACCCTTCTGTGTGGCCCTCCTACGGACCGCCCTTCAATGCTGTCCCAGAATCAAGGTTTTCTCACAATCAGGCACCTGTTCCAGCAACAGCACTTTGTAGACATAGGGCAGCCAACTTCATGTAGCAGTGTACACATCTTCACGATGTACAACACAAGTCATCTTCTCTGAGGAGGGATTCCAACAAGAGGAGTCAGTGATCAGAGCCAAACAGGCCCCACCTGCAATCAGTAAACACAGAGTTAGGTGTAGGTTCAAGAAGACAAACGCATTTGTCCCAGTCTTGGAGAATCGACATTCAATGATTGATCACTATAGAACACTCATACCACGAGTCTGTCCCATTTGTGCCCCGAAAACTATCCATAAGCATCTCATATCCAACATGTAGCTACCTTGGCCCTGATCAAAGCGCAGAATCTGCTTGAGCTGAGGACTGCTAGCGCATTAGAGCAAATAGAGGGAGCTGATCTCATTTCTCAGAAAAACAGCAAGGAAATAAGTTCTCCCAGGAACACAGGCCTCCAGAAAGAAAACCAGGAACACAGGCCTCCAGAAAGAAAACCAGGAACACAGGCCTCCAGAAAGAAAACCAGGAAATAAGGCCAGGAACACAGGCCTCCAGAAAGAAAACACCCACTCACCCAGGAAGTCAGTCCATTGAACAGTCACATTTTACCCAGGGTCATTCTCCCACAACTAAGAGATGTCTTCTGTGATGGACAATTAGGCCTCCTGCCCCAATGTAATGACATCTCACTTCTGTGGCAGTGTCATAAAACCTTGATGTTGTTTTAATAAATGAAAATATCAAAATAAATCCCAAATAGTGATAAAGAATCATACAGAACACTAAGCACATCCACTTATTTTCATTTAAAAATTCTCTTCTATATTTTTATCCAGTGGTACCCGAGGGATTCGCCCAATGATAATCAGCAGCATGGATTGGCTAAGAAGGATTCTAATATCTTCCCTCTTTAAAATAAGAAAAGGTTCACTTTTAGAAACATTTTCAACACTGGTGCTTACACCCCACTGACACAGACAAAGTTTTTCAAACAACTTGATTCCAAAGCAGTCAAATTTGTCTAAATTCTAAACCTGCCTCAGAGAGTCCAAGGCAAAGTCACCGAGCTACCACCATAGATCACCCACTCGAATTCGCCCAATTCTACCTCATCTTCCCATGCTTTCTGCCTTATTCTGAGCCACTCACCAAAAAGGACACACAAATGCAAAGGTCTACGATATACAAGCGGGGGTCATTAAAGAACTAGATGAACGGATCAAATAGCCAAGTATTCCTGCCTCTGAATTCCTTCATAGCTTGTTCCTTTATGCGGAAATTCGGTTTTACTTCCATATGGAACAGATTTCTCATTTAAATTGTTTAATACATGTTCAAACACTCTTCAGAATGATAAATGGAGAGAAAAGGGACATGTATCTTGCCTGTGTACAGGATGCGCTGGGAATCTCTGGTGTCAAGACGAGTAATGCCGGTAGCAGTTCGGGAACATACATGAGGAAAGTGGCCTTCACTTGACAGTTATCCTTGCCCGATAGGCAGCTCTGCTCAAGAACCTACCAGGAAAGCACAACATACTCAAGAAACATAAAGAACCATTTCAAAGAGGACGAGTGTCTCCTAGTAGTTTAATGATACATGAGAAATGGAATCATGGCTGCTGGGGAGAAATGTGCTTAAAAGTAAATTCAGGACTTAAATTCTCAATTCTTTTATGTCATTATCTGACCTCTGTGATTCCCAGGGTTCTCATCTCTAAAAGAGGGAAATGTCCTTCAAGTCACTGGTGTAATATTCATAAGATTTCCTCTCTCTCTCTTGCACACAACACACACAAACACAGGTGTGTGTGTGCTCACACACACAGACACACACACCAGACTCTAATAATATTATAGAAAAATAACAAAATTACAATGGATGCACCAATTCAATAGTATTGAAATATTTCCATCAAGTTGAAATGGACTTCTTTCCAATTCATTCCATGAGAACAAGTTCAGCTTACTACCATGACCAGGCTAAGTGTAAGTGTCTGAAAGGAGTGTTATAGGTCACTCTTACTCATGAGCCTGGAAGTAATAAAACCATAGAAGTAAAAAGCATGCATTCCGCCTTCAAGTTAAAAGGCAAAAGCAAAACCAATTCAATAAAACAATTAGTGTATAGTACAAGAAAACCTCCCAAGTTACTAGAAGTAGCCAGTGCTTTCAAAATAATACTGGAAAACAGAACCATGGGAGAGGCTGATGGTTACATTTTTATAAAGTAAGATTTGAACTAAGTGTTAAAGAAAGTACATTCTTTTGTCTCAGGTGGCGGTTGATCCATTCTAGTGAGGTTTTTATATGTGGGGGAAAGTGACAAAATCTGCTTGACCACAATGGAGGGTGTACTGGAAGATAAGTGATAAATTAGAATGGAGAAGAAAGTGAGCTGGATACTTTGTCACTAGAGACAAGAATCGTGTGTTGAACACTTGATAGGAGACTAGGAACAGGAGCCTTGGAATTCAATTCCACCTTAGAGCCCACAAACATATCCGTAGTTGGATGACGAAAGGATGGACAGCCAGACTGACGGACAGGCTGACAAACAGATGGATTTCATATCGAACAACTTTTCTTGGTTGTTGAAGATGATATGTTTTCAAGGTTTGTGTTCTACACATCTAATAGCTTTCTCTGAAGCCCAAAAAAGCAGCAGAGAAAGTCACTAAACCAAGACAGTTTCTACATGAAAACCAAAGACAACCAGATATACCTGCTTCAACAGCACCATAAGTTTCATCTTGTGTTTTCTCTTCCACATCTAAATCGATTTGTTCCTCTGTACTGTTCAGAAGGGCCCAGCACAGGCGACCCAGCTGCACAGAGACCAGAGACAAGTCAGTTAGTCATGGGGACTATTTAAGTTATATGATGATACACTTGTGTTTTTGCAACGAATCAAATGGCACTGAATAGTACAGAATACAAAGAAAAGTTTCCTACCACACACACTCACTTAACACACTGACCATTTTCAATAATTTTATTAAATTCAAACGCTAAATAACTGGCTTGAAACCTCTCTGTTGCATAGAATTTTATTTTTTCTGTAAATATAATTCCATTTCATGCTTTCTTTGTATGTTTATTCAACATATTTGCTATTATCATTGCCTAACTTTTTCTTTCCACAAGAGTTTCAAGACAAGTGATTGGACACAGTGAAGATCAGCCCTGGGCCTTTCTAAGGAAATGGTTTCACGTATCACATTTAGAAACAATTAATCTGCCACATGCTCAAAGTTATGTCTCGTCTTAACTGGCCACATACTTGGTCCATGAATTTCTTCTTCAAATGTATTTTACTAGAATTTGTAATTCATATTGTCACACATTGCAATTGTAACAGACACATCCTGCACCTTCTCACATATACTCCTACTCACGGCTTCTTCAGTTTCTTCAGCTTAGCATTTCTTACACTAACTCCACTTACTTGGAGAAAAATCTCTGCTTCATGCTCCTTGAATCTGTGTTCAGACTTGAACCAGGTGCCCTTTAGTCCTGCTAAAACCCCTCACCCTAGGATTTCTCTTTACTGCACTGCTGCAGTAGGTCCATAACCCTATTCATGACTTTCTCAAAAATAACTTATTTACACTTTATTTCAAAAGGTTATGTTTAGCAGTGTATTAATGAAACATAAACACAAATTGGACAAATTGTCTCACTGTGACTTCGCAGAGTGCTTTTTCCTGTAAAATTAGATAAAGAAAGTGTGTGTGTGCAAGTATGTGTGTGTGTATTTCTATAAGTATGAGTGGAAAATATATATTTTTGAAAACTATGTAATACTTTCTAGTTTTCTGTCATTCAACACCCAATATTTAAAATGAATGTTTAGTTATGAATTTTAGAGACATGTATTTCTGGAAAGGCAATCTGAACAACCATTTTTTCAGTTTCTCCATCCGCACAAAATCTGCTATCAGTTCCTCCAAGAAATACATGAACGAGCTTTACTTCGAAGTTTGATTGGTAAGTGCAAAACAAACAAACAAACAAATAAAAGCTATTTATGTTATAATGAATCAATAACATTAGTATATAATCTGTATTTCTTGTTAAAATAAAACAATTAGTATTAGTTGGGCTACTATTGTGCCTCCCCAGATGTAGCTACTGTTGAAAGGTTCAGTGTATGTGTATTAAGACTTTGACTCTGCTTGGCAGATATAAATATGCCTACATGTGTATTTTTTTCCAAAAGTGATATTAAGTATATTATAGTATTCTGCCAGTGATTTTCAACTTAAATGGGTTACGATCATTTTTCAAAGTTAAAAATATATTTCACTCATGTCTTTGAATAGCTACATAGTACTCTATGTTCCAATATCTGTTTCTTTATTTCTCTAGTGATGAAAATTTTTGTTTCTCTCATTATTTTATTAGAAACCAATCTGGAGATAAATTATAGACATACATTATGTATATAATATGTACATATATAATTTATATTTAAATTTATATCAATATATAGAATTCAACATATTGATATATTAAACATATTTATATTCATACAGTATTGATATTACTATATATATGTATATATAAATTTATCAATGTGCATTTTCTACTTGGACAAGGAATCTGATATAGGAGGCATGCAGCAGTAAGATTGTAGACTCACTGGGTATGAGACTTTTAATACTCTCACCTTACATTCTCACCAACCCTGCTTACTATTCATATTAAACATGTTGCCAACCTAAAAATCATATACATGCACACCACCGTTTTAATTCTCTCTCTTACTATCTCTGTGCCAGTGTTCATGAGGTTCATGAAATACTACTCACCCCAAATCAGATCCAGCTCAGATGACAGCTCTGTTGTTAAGCCTTTCTCAGTCTCTTAGGCAACACATATTATTCTCTTCCTGGTACTCTATCATGAAGATGTAAATTTACCTCCAAAATGCACTGTGGAGTTATTTGAGTAGGACGTGCATTCCCTAATTCTGTATTTCTTAACACACTGGCACTCTGCAATACTTGGTGCAAATTGTTGTTCAGCCGAATGACTGGGTGATAATCTCTTTGCTTTCTTCTAGGTCTAGCCGTGCAAGGAATTCATCATCCTTGGACTTATTCACTAGTTAACACTATTAGCAGGCACAGAAACTTACTTTAAAAAAAAATCCATTACTCATTAGTCACATGTGCAACAGGAATGAGTTTAGAGACCAGGGAACATTCCGGGACAGCTGGGATAGACACCAAAATGCAACGATGGCCACATAAAGGGAGATAGTGCACTCCACAGATGAAATCAGGACAGTCACTGGTGGGTAGATAATCTCCTGTGTCATAGGTGAACTCTTAGATCCTATGACTACAGCCAACCACAGCTCAATGAGTAGAGTCCACAAGGCCTCCTGCAAAAGAAAGACCAAAAGTAGAGTTTTGGAAAAGATGAGAAATTCATTCCACTAAGTCTTATTATCATTCCACCTGCATGCTTGGTTAAGAACAAAAACAAATGCCTAAACTTGACCTTAACATGACACAAGCACAGAGAGTTGCAAATATCTATTGGTTCAAGAAAGGGGTGGGGTCCGGGCTGCTCTTCATGGTCCTGAAGTAGCATCTCATCGTTGAGTCCCAGATTTTGGACACTGCTATCTACCCTAACACAGGTAGAAGTTTTCCATGAGTTTTATTGGAGAAATAGATTTCTAGACATGCTATCTAATTGTGTAAAATAAATAGACTATTAATTATGTTACACAATATACAGATCTGAGATTAGCTCATTTTGACTGTTTTATTAAGCTTCTAAAAAAAAAGTTAAATCATTTATTATTTTTCTCTGAGAAACTTATGGAAGTAGAAACTTGTACCCGTATTTGCTGTTCAAGATATTCTCTTTAAGTAAAACAATATTGCATAGACATCAAGAATGGGCTTTGAATGAGGAAGACTGGGGTCTGAATCCCAATGACCTCTTTACAACTCTAAGTAACATGGGCAAGGAACAGAGATAATGAACTCAGCACATCTGTTCCTCATTTGAAAATTATCACCATAAGAGCAACTTAGGATTAAGCACACATGATCAACAATAACCATTATCATATGCATGTATCACAACAGCCATCAGCATATATTAAATATTTACTCGTGCACTAAGCCTTCTTCAAAGCACTCCATTTATTTTATCTGATTCTGACAGTGGACCCATAAATTAGTACGCATTTTATTATCATTTGATGGATAGTCAAGTAATGTGTTAATGATTATGATAATTAACTGGCAGAGCCAGAAAGGGGCTCCAAAATCTGCATTTTTCTGCATTCTGCCATATAAATACATAATATCGCATAAAAATATAGATGACATATATGTGTGTGTGTACTGTATATTTATACACTTAGAATCAGGAATTGTTTCTGACTGCAGCTGAAATTGAGCTAAAATTTTGTTGTACAAATTAACAAAGATGTATTTGCTACCATAGCGAAATAAACAATCACATTTCTCACTCTGGCAGAGACAATGATTTCCATTTTTCACTTACCTGTTTGTTGCCAACTATAAAATGGCTGGAAGTATAGCCACAAAGTCTACAGGTCCCAGGGATCCCAGGACCTATAAATGAAAATGAAAGAGATGCACACTACTAGCAAAGCACTCAACAGAGATCGGGGCCCACGTGAACCAAGAAACAGAGCCATAATTGCTCAAGGCAACATCATCTGTGATAGCCACAATGTATAAAACCCTGATGTCCACCCACATCAGAGTGGACATCTTGTGACATACGACTAGAGTGGAACACCATACAGAAAAGGAAAAGTAATGAATAACTGCTCCACTCAAAACATAGATGAATCTCAAAAAAAAAAAAATGAGCAAAATAAAGCAGACACTTAGGGGTCCACGTTGAATTATTCTGTTGGCAACAGTCCAAACCAGGGGAATCCTGGACTGCAGTGATAGAAGTCACAGTGCCTATCCTCAGAAAGAAGTGGATTGGAGAGCCGCATCTGGCTGCGGGTGATTTCATTTTCTTGACAAGATTAGTGGTTACATGGTGTTCATTTTGTGACATATTATTGAGCCGTACATTTACATTTTACATACTTTCCGTAGCTGTGATTTGGTTTAATAAAAGCTTTACAAATTGGTATGATAACATAGGACCTGTTGGGAAATTGTGAAAGAGAAGAAGAAGATGTATTATATCCTTTCAGTTCACTGACCGCAGGTCTCCCGGGCTGCTCAGGGCTCACTGGACAGATATCTTTCTCCATGTCAACTCTAGCAGTTAGTCCATTCTGAGTCTGTTTAGCTTTTTACAAGACTAATGTCCAATGAGTGCAGGTGATAAACTCTGTGGTACAGTATGGATGCCTTAATCTGATATTTCTTTCATGTGATGTGAGGTGAACCTTTTTGAGACTACACATTAACCTGTCAGAAGAGGTGCAATTGTTATGCCCCATAAACAAACTGATGGACTGTCATCAGGATGACACTAGGGACTGGTACTGTGTAAAGAGGAAGAAATAAGAATAAGAGCTTTTATAATTACGAGCACAAAACTATGTTTGTCATAGCTGTGGCCTCAATTTTTATATCTGGAAAAGACAAAGTTGAATTCAATGTCCACTAATGTCCTTCCCTCGATTTTGAACTCTATGATTAATTTCACTGGAACAAAAGAGAAAGGCCCTAGTTCCATGATATATCTTCACTTTGCATAGAAAGTTCAGGCTGAAACCAGTGTTCTCAGACCTTCAGGTTAAACACTCATAATTCCATGCCTGTAGCCAAACCTTACAGTTTAAAAAAAATGGTTTAAAAATTTCAATTACAGTTGCATACAACATTATAATCATTTCAGGTGGACAACCTCGTGATTAGACATTTGTGTACCTTATAAAGTAATCACACAGATAAGTCTAGGAAATACCTGACACCATACAGTTTACAATATTATTGACTCTATTCACTATGCTGTACTTTAAATCATGCATACGTCACATGTACTGCACAATGTCAGATTCTCATACCTGAAGTTGACTGGAAAGGAGAAACCATGAGAGCAACATTTCTGTAGAACAAACATAAAGGGGGCCTTTTCTGGTAGCCGGTGTTCGAACTAGGGAAGGTGCTTCAATCAGGGTGTCAGAGACAACTAGGAGGACACAGGACAACTGGTAGTGCATTGCTGGTTGCTGCTCATGAATTCTTCGGAAAGCTTTGCTTGATGTAAATGAAGAACTAGAGTGTATGGAGGTGGCTGGTTAATGAGTATGAGTGAGCCATCTTACTGGGTGGAAGAATGATGGCAAAGGAGGAGAGCATGGAGGGAATGAGACAAATGATCTTTCTATACTTTTCTCTCACTTATGGAAACTGAATGAGCTACAATTATCAAACCTGGAACAAACGAAGTTCCACAGTACCTTCTATCGGCTGATCCATTGGGTGGACCTTGATTTTTCTCACATAGGGAACCTTCCAGACACTCTTTCTGGCAAACACCTGGACGTTCGCATTTCCTATATGAAAACCCATGAAGAAAGATCATGAAACATGCATTCCCAATACAGACGGCTATAGATATCTTCCTGGAAACAGACCAGAGGGAAATTAGGAGCAATTTCTTCTCACTTCTATCGTTTGATCCCATTAATCACTGGTGTCCCAGAAGTGCTACCTGAGTCAAAGTCGGGCTTCATGAAGATCATGGAGATGAGTGTGCACTTAAAACACCTACCAAATTGATTACGTGACAGACACCTCTATTTAAATGAGACCACACTGAAGAGCATCAGAGCCTAGAGAGTGAGACAAATGGTGCTGATGTCTGATGACCTGGGTTCAAATCCGACATAGAAGCCACAGAGCCTGGGAAAGTCATATGGGCCCTCATCCTCAAAACTCCTCATTGTCATTCCAATTTACATGAAGCCAACATATAGTATTTTATGAGGCAACAAATGATCAAATGCAGGTAAACATGTTGCATAGAGAAATAGTCCTTCCTAAGTGATCACTAAATGTTAAATTATGGAATATCTGGAAGAAAAAGCTACACACTTGGGGCTTGAATGAAGATGTACTGAGATTACTCCAGTCCAGTAAAGAATCTCGAGTTTTTCTCTTCATCCTTTACATGGGTGTATGCTCTACAGATCATGGAAAGTATCTGTTTTCATCCCCTATGATCCCACATCAGTCCCATGGGGTGGACAGAGTAGGGCTGAAGCCTATCATTAGGCTTGAGGTTCAGACATTCAGAGAGGTTAAGTGAATACTGCAGGGTCACAATATTGATTTGTGATTGATCTGGGATAGGAAATATTCCCCCGGAAGAACAGAGACCCCAGAACAACTGTGGCCTTTAGATCATGTCCCATGCACTTTCTCAAACTCTGCTATACCAAGCTTCTAGGAGGACACAGTGGATAACCTGAAAGAGATGCCCAAGAATATCTCCACCAACTCATGACTCTTCATGAGTGCACATGAGTGCCTTTCCTTCCAGACTATCTTCACATTATCTCCTGTCTAGAGGGGACTGTTTATCAAGATCATGTGATACCACCAAATGACCAGTGCTCTTCTTCTTTCTCAGGTGACTCAGAGCCCCAAACCTTCAAGACCTACTCCCATGCAACACTTGTGCAGTCATCAATTCCCTGTAACTGATAGAACCTGCTGTCAGAAAACTGACAGAAATAGTAGTTAATGTGAAGGAACTGAGGGAGAAACAACATGGGCTGGTACTTTGAAAGTTAATAAATTAAATCTGCACCCTGCCCTGTCTCCCTGACTATCCATATGAGCATTATCTGTTCTACCTGGTGTGGGTCCCAGCAACAAATGGGCCGTGGCTGCACTCGGCCTGAATGTGTGCATCTTCCCTGCTCATCCCACCCTCACCAAAGTTTCATTTCTCTTCTACAGAATCCTTACCTGTCTCTAAACTCTGTAGGTCAGGGGACAGAGTTTCCTCTCTTCTTGGAAGGACCTTTCAGTAAACAAATCTTCTGACCCCCATCGCAGGTCACTCCCAGAGGATCCCCAAGGCCTCCTCCTCTCTGTTCCCAAATGTTCATCCCACTAGCCAGATGTTGATATCTGTTTCTCAGCATTTGTCCAGGCCAATCTCAAATAGCCAATGGTCCTCTCTGCATGAGCATGAGAAAAAGCTCACCATGAAATTTCACTTTCTCCCCTAAAGTACCTGGATTCAGATACTGTTGGTGTTTTCGGATTTGGCACCTACTTTCAGAAGAGCTGGGCCTGTGTAACCCCTTTCTCTTAACATCCATTTTTTGGGTGATATCAAGACTGTCTTAATGTGATGAACAATATAGGGTGTGTTCACTGTAGATCTATTTACCTGGATGTGTATGTGTACAAGACTGACTTTATTTTCATTTTAAATATTCCATAGAAATCATTGAAGGATGATTGAGCCTAACATTTTCTTTGCGAAATAACATTGTTTTTGTCTTTCTTCTTTTTTAATTATTCTTTCTAAATGCGTACTTTATACTTTTTAATGTAATCAGCTTGATAACCTCTTATAAAAACACGTGTTGCCAACAAATCGATGACTGAATTACCATAGTACCCTCCATGGACTGACCCACTGGCTGGACCTTGATATTTCTCAAGTAGGTGACCTTGTGACCACATTTCCCAGGTGGACTTTTCCTACGTAAAAATGCATGAAGAAAGAGCATGAGAAATGCATTCTCAGTATAGAGAGCTTGAGACATCTTGCTGGTAATAGACTAGAGGGAAATGAGGAATAATTTATTCTCAATTCAATCTTTTAATCTCATTACTCACTGGTTTCCCAGAAGTGCCATATGAGTCAAAGCTGAGACTCAGGAAGATCATGGAGTTTAGTGTGTACTTGAAACACCTATCACATTGATTATGGGACACATGATCAACGCACATCGACCCTCAGACATCTGCAGCACCCTGGCAGCCTTACTTTTCTACTTCCCAATCCGTAGCCCCAACAAGTAGAGTAAAACAACGTACCCCAGTGTTCTGATGGCGACCACCATGTTGAAGAATTCTCACTCGTGCATGTCATATAAATGAAAATATCCAGAGGAAACTCCTATTTTTCAGGGATATTCTTATAGAATATGATGTGAATTTTGCCTTTGTTACTTTCTGAAGCTAACGATTGCAATTTGCATTGTGATGCCTGGATATCACATTGTAAGTACATGGACAGTAATTCACTCCTTCTACACTTACATACAAAAAAAATAGGCATTTCCCATGGTAGGTACTCAGAATGATGCTGCCATGAGTGATTGTGCACCAGCCTCCAGACTTTGACATAAGTGGAAAGAGGGGGATTGCTGGAACATTAGTACAGATAATGGTAAAGCACAGCGAGGAACTGATTATCAAGGAGGCTAACCCAATGTACGTTTCCACAAGAATGTGTGATAGTTCCAGTTCCTCCACATCCTCACCAGCCCTGGCTGGTGTTCATTCTGACAAAGCGTCTGTTCTGGTGGCTGTAAGAGTGAGATGTTGTACTTTAATATGCATTTTCCTAATCACTGGTGTGGTTGAATGTATTTTCATATGCTTACCTTGTTGAACTTCCTGGCTTTTGTTTTTTTGATTTATGACATCCCAAAGCAGGGGACATGGTAGTTTGCCTCTCAGCATCCCACACCCTTCTGTAAAGCCCACCCTGCTCTCAGAAAGACCACAATCCTGCACGAGAGAGCCACATCTTGTTCTCAGAGATCACATATCTCTGTCCCAGAGTCCCCCATGGGACATAGAGAGAATGATGGCCATGCTTTAAGGGTGTCCCCATATTAATCAGGAGAGAATTATCCTTCTATTCTCAAAAGCACAAATATCCTCTGAAAAAAAATGCCAAAAATTCTTCAATAACTAGATCATTCATGTCTCAAAACAAAGCCTTCATTATTTTTCAATCCCAAGCCTATCAAATCTCTCAAGATTCCCTTTGTTATCCAAGTATCTGCCCCTTTTGGAAGAGATAATTGCAACTGCGAGCTAGGCAATAAAAGCAGTGCTAAGTAGAAAATGCATAAAAGACACACTGTAAAAAATTGGACCAATCTATGACCAGTTGTAAACTCAAATGTCACCACAGTCTTCTGGATGCAGTTGATCTGTTCAATCCTTGAGTACAGTTTTATTATATGCAAACTTTGGATTTGACATCAAGCATATCATTTAACTGTACATATTCATTAACCTTTGCTATTAAGCGATTATTGACTAGTAGAAAATAGTGAAATTGAGACCTTCACAAATAACCACTATAAGGGTTAGATAATTTTCCTTGGTCTACTTTTTTCTTGCCATGTGCTGGTATTTGTTTTGGGGGTGGCTGTCAATGTTCAGACTAGACACCCCGTGTGAAAAGACACAGTGGGGAGCAGGTCCTGCTGAGCACAGACTCCATAGTGCATCTGTACAGAGAATGGCAAGAGGGTGACCTATGAGGCTCGTGATTAAGTGTGCATCTTCCCTGCTCATCCCACCCTCTTTTTTGTCATTGTCCCTCGGATGTGTACCTCATCGGACTTCAGTGTTTCTAGAGTACATACTCATGGTGCCATGTAATACCACTACAGAACCTTCCTGACTTTAAACAGATCTGGGATCCATGCTAAGAGGTGACCGAGAACTGATAGTTTGTACATATGTCCCAAGTGATGCCCACCGAACCTCAGGATTTGTGAACTGACAAAAAGCATCTGAGCTTCCTATGTGTTTGTTTCACCAAGGACTATGACAAAATCTATCATACTGTACATCAATACAGACCTAGGCAATGTGACCACTGAGCTACCTTCTAATGTGGGCAGTTTTTAGGTTCTCTATAAACTCAAGAAATCCAAGGTACATGTGCCAATGCTGGAAATCCTTTGTGTGGCAAATAAGATCTCATGGCTGAGAATAAGGGTGGGTCAGTTGTTCAGAGTGCTAGCTTTGGCACCCCATGCATTGCACCATTGTAGCTGTTCTACTTAGGGGCTCATGAACTTGTGCATATTCTCTGTGCCTCTATTTTTCCACCAGGGAGTGGAGATACTCATCAAAACCAGACCTACATCGTTTTGGAAGTGTTCAAGTATTTAATGTATTAGATTGTGTGGTATAAATACTAAGGAAAGTTAATTATTGGTGAAATGTATGAACGTAGATCTCACAACTTTAAAAGACTCAGGTGTGCACTCAAGATCAGGGAGTCCAAATTCTCAGGACATTGTTCTATCTATGACAGACATCTGTCATTGTTCTATCTATGACAGACATCCGTTTGATCTACAAACAACCACTTTGCTTTAATCTAGTCCCAGTTTTAACAAATCAAATAAAAGTGTCAAAAATGCTGTTAGTGACTGCTCGAGTCCACACTGTGAGGTCACCCCACACGTAATTGGAGAATTTTTCTCTACTAAGATCCAGTTGTCTAACTCATGGTCAAGAGCTATGTATGCAAATATGATGAACACCAGCTTCCTGAAGAAGGGACATTATCTTTTAAAATACCCATATTCTCAAAACTGTGAAACAATATCAGGTCACATCATTTCCTCCTTATAAATATAAACCCCTCAAAAATAAGGCAAGTGCCTCCTCAGAGAAAGAGCTCTAGAAGGAGAGTCAGACAGAATCAGTTGTGCGTTACATTAAAATATCATTCATGGAGACACCTTCTTTGTCAAAGCTGCAATTCTATATGAAAAATTAATTATCCATTTAATGAATTTTTATTTTCTCCTCATATGTGTACATTGCTATATTTCTCTATGTGTAACAAACTCTCCATATACTTGATTATCTATAAGCTCCCATTTGTTCATTAACCTGTTTCTTAATCTATCATTGTTTGTTGAAATACTGGCTATTAATTGGGTAAACGTTATTTTTTTTTAAACTGCATTTTCACCATTCTTAGCTCTGGTGAAGGGAATGGTTACATGAAAATATAAAATTGTTATCTCTGTAAACTGAGAGATTTTGAAAACAGCAACAATACAAAAGTAAACGTGTTTTTTACTTCAAAACTGAAATCTAGTTACACATTTTAATGATACAATTTGGAAAACTAGAAATGCAAGTGGAAGCAATGTACCCTAAATATAATGAATTCAACAATTACTTCAGGATGCGAGAGAGAGAAGACATAGTAAAAACAATGTTAGGGTCTCTTCATTGTGTGAAAAGCCTCCCTACACATCTCTATAGTTTTGGAGTCACTTCAAAGTTCTGAAATTAATAAACTTCTTAAGTTTGAAAAGGTAAAAACAGCATTCAACATACATTCCATATTTCCCAATACATATCTATATGGGAGGAGAGCGTCCTGATATAAGAAATGACACATTTATAACTTTACATGACAAATACTAGAAAGAAAATTAAAATAATCAGGAAGTATATTGAGAAATAGGAACTAGGCCATTTGAAGGGACAGCATTCAATGGGCCAACGTGAACACACTGCTGCAGCTGCAATGAACATTCCTCATCTGAAGAGTGAATTCTAGACTATATCTCCCTGCTAAGCCCTTTCACACACTCAGCACAAAGAGTGGCAGTTAGAATCAGGGACAAGACACATATCAGCACAGAACCATTGTGACAGAGCACAACATGACATTCAGTGTGATTTCACAATCCACACTGTGGGGTCCAGCTGCTGGTTTACAGAGTTAAAGTTTTGTTTTCACACTGACTCTCAGATCCACATATTACTATGCTGTGTCTTTGCTTGAATATGAGCTCTATCGCACAAAATGATCTGCCTCCAAATACAGTCAATAGTGAAAATTCAAGGTAAATGGAACAAAGTAAACTCTTGAATAAAACCGAGTGTCTATTACTGAAGTACCATCATCACACATTCCTGCCATTTCTGTGCCACACAATATTTCATGGACAAATAAAGTTAAATGTGTTCTACAGTGCACACATTTAAACAGAACATTAAAGAAATTTTCAGGTTCAAGAAACCATATTTCTAAGAAGATAATTATCAACTATACATGTCTTCTCCCCTCATATACGTATACAGGTGTCCCCACTACCTGAAAGCAGAGCGTTCCTAGGAAACCTTCCTAAAGCAGACAGGATGTAAAGCGAAGTATCAATCACTTAAGGACACACCCTGCTAACAGATGCACAGATCCATGGAGATAAAGCACAGATGCTCACAGACAGTTCGAAGCTAGGCTGGCTTGATGCTGAGATGTGAGTTTGGTTCCCGGGGAAGAAGCTTGTCAGAGCAACTCTTGCTGCCTGGGGTGCCACTGCCTCTGGAGCAGGTCTCGCAAAACACTTGATGATGGCTGCTATAGCTTTCACATTTCTTTAAAGAATAAAAAGTCCTCTTTGGATTTTTTTTGTTTGTTCAGTGAGGTACAAATATGCATCTTCTGTAAAAGTGAAAGAACTTAAAGCAAACTTTTCAATAGAGGCTTAAAATGTGGGGCCTCATTCATATCTCGACACTACCATACATTAGTACAATCTCTTTTTGAAACAATATACCTATAGAAAGGGATGTGACCAATTTCCAAAGACAAGTGTTTTCCAATATTTTTCCCTAAATTCACTCTCAAAAACACACAAACACACGCACACACAAACAGAAGAGAAAACTAAAATACCAACCATAACTTAGGCATACCTCCAAGGAAGACAGTGCTGAAATATGAGACCACTGTGGGAATCATGACAAATCCAGCCCCTAGTCCTCATGTTCCTTCTGCCTCAGCAAGCTCTGTGATAAACAGGACAGACTGAGAAGGACTGTGGGAAAGAGAAGAAGGAAACTAGAAATGTGCTTCCAGCATCATCAATCTGAAGTTACCACCAAGAAGTCAGAGCCACACTTAGTCAGGAAAAACCAAAACACCCGCCGAGATGATTAGAGCACGGGAAGTAGAGAAAGTCAATTACTGCAGGTGTGATTTAAAGCTGGTAAGATTTAAGGAGCAGAGTGACGTCAACGAAAATAATGGGGAAAACTAAGGGGCCTCCCACCACAAAGCGACGAATAGACTCAAAAGGTCAAAATCAGATACTTTAGACTCTTGAAGTTAACCAAAGCTCACAGCAACCACAAAAAAATTAAATCAAGAAACAAAAGATGAATCTCCATGAATCTGATGGTGTCATCACTGTGGCCCGTCCTCTGCTTCCCAACTTGGTGGTGCCTTGAAGAAGGCTGAGCACACTCTGGAACAGGTAGCTGCTACTGTAGGGATCAGAAAGGACCCGATTCCCCACAGTGCTGACCTGCCCTGTCTGGTGATGCCCTAGAGGAACAGCTAAAAGAACTGCCTTTCTTCGCCTCTACTGGCTTTTTGCCCATAATTCCTAAGGGAAAATACTCATATGACCAGCAGACGAAAGGAGTAACAGTTGAGGTAAACACAACAGTAACATGAAGCCTTTGGAGGAAGAATGGGAAAGAAAGCTGTACAGCAATTCAGGGAGACTGATTCAAGAAAAGTGGAGGAATTTCAGTAAGGACAGTGGGCTCACTGGAGTGTCGCCTTACCTCAGCCCCATGCCCTGCTCTGCATTCCATAGGAGACTTGCCAATTAAGAGTCAATATTCACAGTGAAAGCAGACACTCACAGCCACACACAAGGCATCTAAATGCTTCCTCAGGAACCCATCACTATAGTCTCCCCCTCTGCAGGAAGTTGCAGGCTCTTAACTCTAAAGGCAACACAGGGCTCCTGGCTGGCCGCAGAGAGAGTGAGGGGCAGAGGGGCAGCTGAATCCAGTCTGACTGTCACTGTCCTGCTTGAGTAAAGTGAAGTGGTGAGTGAGGGGACCCTGTCTGACAGGAGAGCTCAGGCACATGCCACAAAATGGAGAAACCTGCTGACCAGGGACTCTCACGAAGAGAGTCCTCTAGCTCCTGGGGTCCTTCCAAGGTTTGGAATTGGGTATGAGTGGCAGTGGGTTGGGGGGAGACTTTATTTTCCCAAAGGGAATTTCCTCCCTTTCCTTAAGCCCAGTTCTTCTTCGCAGCCACATGTAGCCCTCCACCCCTACCCTGAATTCCCCTTAAGGCCGCCGAGAGGTTGTCTCATCTTAGTGAGACCAGCCTGCATGCTCCTCCAGGACAAGGTGTCCTACCTAGACTCAGGCAGGTGTGCCCCACACCTGAAGGGCCCTTACACTCATGGGACCCTGCTCACAGCAGAAAACCATCCAGAGAACACTTCTCCCACAAACCTGAAACCCCTACCGCCAAACTCACCTGCCTCAAGCCCTAAGGTAGGCAAGTAGTCATCCAGGTGAGCCCTACATCCAAGATGGCCGCCCAGCCGCCAGTGGTCATCCTTCCTTCAAGACTCTTTTCCAGGATGCTGCGGCTCACCCCTCTCCTGAGGGTCCTGTACCCTGCCCCCTCCCTACCTAGCCCTCTACCATGTCTCTGTGGGGCAAGACTAAAGAGCTGCCAGGTCAGCAGAGGGCTCAGACCAGGGCCAGGGCTGCCCTCCCACACCCTCATGCCCAGTGTTCCCTGGCACCGCAGACAAGAAGCCATTGCTGGGTGAGCAGCATTCTGAGTCCCTGGCCGCGGAGGCTGTAGGTCGCTCAGCTCTGGGGCTGCCACTGCAGCGAGGTGTGGCCTGGGCACCAAGTGAGGCAAAAACTGTCCAGGCGCAGGGCGCTGCCTCTCCTGAAAGTGGCCACTGGGACATCCAGGTGCCTAAGCACGAAGCACACCACCAGATGCACACCCTTGTTCCTACACCTGCAGTGGCTGGGCCTCCTAGAGGACTCCCCGTGCTCCTGCCCAAAGCCTCATGTCCCACCACCTTGTATGGGGGAGAGAAGGAGAACACCATTTGTTCAATGTCTGCTATATGCCAGGCTCAAGGAAGTGGCCGGCGATGGTGGCACACTCTCCGAGCCTCAGTTTTCTCATCTTTATAATGGATTTAATATGATTACCTCATGGGAATGAGATGAGACTTGAATCAGATATTGTGTAAAGCGCTTAACTCACACCCAGATGGGAGAAAAAGCCAGCACCTGTAAAAGGTTACTGCCGCTGCTATTTTTCATTATTATTATTGTTGTTACTGTTATTATCGCTGAGAGTCTTACAAGACATACTGGCTCTCCATCCAGGAGAGACCAAGCCTTACAGGGCTCTCTCCCCCTGCCATGCAGCTCATTGAGAGAGTGGGGTCCTCCCAGGGGGAGGCACCTGTCAGCCAAGACCTCCAGGGTTGGGCTGGCAATAGGCTCTGTGAGAGGAAGGCATGTTCCACCACGTTTCTGTCTCTATCCTCCCCAAATGAAACTCAGGTCAAGAAATAGTTATTGAGTACCTACTATGTGCCAGGTTACTGTGCTGGGGATATTGAAGAGAGAAAACAGTCATATAGCCTTGCCCTGTGGAGCTTGGATTGTAGACAACAAAATAATAAGTAATGATATAGTCGGTTAGAAGTGTCTGAAGAAAAATAAACTAGGCAAGTGGTCAGACAGCTCAGGCCCAGATGGGTCGGGATTGTGTTTTGAGGTAAGTTGGTTGAGGGAGGCCCCACTGAGAAGGTGACATTCGAGCAAAGAGGTAAAGGAGTAGGCTATGAAGGTTTCTGGAAGAAGAGCATTTCAGGCAAAGGGAATAGCAAGTGCAAAGGCCCTGGGGTGGGAACGTGACCACCACTGAGTGTGACATATAGCAAGGAGGCCAATGGGGATGAAGTGGCATGAGCAAGGAGGGCAGTGCTCAGCCAAGGTCCTGTAAGGACTTGAGTCCAAATTAAGGATTTGCCAACCTGCTCCCGCAGGCGCCCCAGCATCCAACCTTCCTTTCAGGACAGAGGACAGCTCAGAGTGCGCCCTCTACTTGCAGCATTTGTCAGTGTCAGGGGTCTTGTGCCATAAGCTACAAAAGCCACAAGCTGATGAACTGGAAGGCTAATAGGCTCTCCCAGAGTGACAGAAACCTCGAAAACTGGGAAATGGGATGAAACCAAGGTAGCTCCGGAAAACCCAAAAAGGGGAACTCTTGGAGATAGTCACTTGGCAAAGACAGCTCTGGAAACACAAAAAGGGAGACTCTTAGGGCACCAACACTCAGGTGAGAGGCACTCCAACTGTTTGAGTTTCCCATTCCAGGAAGAGAGCATCCAATTTGCCTGGCTTGGGACCACCTGCCCATCGCTGGGGGAGGGTAGTCTCAGTCACAACCCCACCACCCTACTAGCTCCAGTGAGGGTATGGTGAGTCCCCCAGGACCCTAGAAAATGTGAAATGGTTGCTTGGTAGAAAACACAACAGCAAAACCCCAATTGTATATAATAAAATATCGAGGACTTTTTATGGACTGGCCAGTGAGCTAAGGGCTTTGGGCTTTGCCTACATGATCTTATTGACTCCCCAACCCAAGCCTGGGGATTTTTTTGTCATTGAGAAGGCTTTGTCCAGCTCACACAACAGCTGAGTGGCAGCCAGAATTCTGACCTCAGGGCCCAAGACATTGATCCCGTGATTCTCTGTCTTGACTGCAACCCTAAAATAAAAGGGATACCTTAGAAAAGAAAGAGACAGTAGACATCCCAGGAACACACTGTGAGTTCTGTGGAAGGGGCAGCTCTGTCTGTCTTCCCCAATCCAGAAATGCTGTGGTGTGGCCATGCAGCGTCTTCTGGGCTTGTGGGACTTTACAAGTTCACAAAGTTCTAGGAAGCGGCAAACCTAATCTTCCCCCACTTCCCCACATTCATCTCTGATTGGCAGAAGCCTGGCCTGCACACCCTCAGGAGTAGCAGATGGATGTGAGGGCTCCATTTGGAGTTTGAGAGGGTGTGTTGGCAGTTCCCTTCCTGCTGAGTGAGATGTCGAGCCATTTTAGGTGCTCTCTTCACAGAAAACACAGTGACCAGCACATCCTCGAATCATAAACATGGTGGCCTATAGGCACCTAGAGCCCTATCCTCACAGTGTAAGCCACTGCTGCAGGATGCAGGCTAGCAACCCCGGGGATTCAATGGAATGGGTAGCCATCCATAGCTAGATGTACCCAGGGCGTCCTTCACTGACCTCCCTGAGTTTTACCGCCATTTTATCACAGTTTGGGGGTCAAATGAAATAGCAGAAACCCCAGCTTTTTGTGAGACTCTCTGAATTTGCCAACAAGTAAGTTAGGAAGCAAGGGAGAATGGGCACACTTATGTGCCTTACCGTTTTCAGCCCAGGCAAGGCAAATTCACAGTTCTTCGATTTCTTCTTCCTTCCCAATGATTTCCTCTACTCTTTCTTCTGGAGCAACTGTGATGAAATTTGTTGAAACCTGGAGGTAAGAGAACAATTATGCATATCAGAACCATTCACCATGTGGGGTGGTGCCGAGGGCAGAACAGGGCCCCTCCTTCACTGCAGAATGAGCCAAGCCCTTCTGACTCCCAGCCCAGCTCCTGGCCTGGGCCACGTAGGGTTGCTCAACTCAATTCAATGGTGCACTGAAGGTCAGGAGCCAGGGCCATCCTAAATGAGAGAAAGAGCAGATATTACAGACAGTGACAATCCCAGGACCTCAAGTGCCAGCATGGGACCAGGGCCTTCGATGAGAATCACATAAAGAGGGATTGGAAGACTCACAAATACAGGCTTGTGGATAGGAACAAGAGAACGTGGAAAAGAAAGGAAAGATGTCAATTGCATGCACTCTTACGCTCCTTATGTCGCAGGCTTCATCATCCGCAGTGTGGTCTTCAAGTGGACAGGTGCACCAACATTGTGGGGGGACCTGGGAAAAAATGGGAGAGTTAGAGTCAAGGTGGAAACCCAGCATCCTGCAGCTCCTGGGTTTAGGTAGCCAAACCCCAGGATCCATTATGACCCTCATCTCGACACTCCTCATCTAGTGATCCCCTGGCCCTGCCAGTCGGAGAGACAGTTTGGGGCCTGGTCAATCCCAGGAAATCAGGTCAGCAATGCTGCAGGAAAAAGTGTGCCCTCTAGAATCCTGCCGGCCATGGAGGGCCCGGAGAGACACCTGGACACAGGCCTCTCTCACATGGAAGCATTCAGCACCTCAAACATGTGTGACATGTGGAGGCTGAGATGAGCTCAAGGCTACTGGACCAATAGCCGTAATGCCAGAGGAATTGTTCTTTCCCTCATGCAGCTCTGGGAGTGCCCTTTAAATGAGGAGCAAACATGAGCACAGAAACATGAAGGTGCTGATTTACTTTAAAAGGAAGAGAGTTTACTTCTTACACACCACCTGGCACACACTGGAAGGCTTTGTCCTCAGTTTAAGGGCCTAGGAGGGAGTCGTTGAGTCCCATTAAAGTACATCCATCATGGGTCAATATGAAAAACAAAACCACAGTCTCCTGCATACGATTTCCAGGAGTGCTAACAGATCAATGCCCAAGCTCTGATATAGCTCTAGGGTAGGGGGATGTAAGAATAAGACTTGTGGGAATGATAATTTTTTTAATAGCAAAGCAAGGAATCAGGATGACAAACACACCACTCTCATAGCCTACGGAAACAATTCCTCTTCCTGTGACACTATTCAAAAAGAAAAAGAACACATCAGACTTCTACGCCTATTTCCTTCTTTTTTATTTATTTATTTATTTATTTATTTATTTATTTATTTATTTATTTATTTATTTATTTATTTATTTTTGTCATGTCTCCCTTCCTCAGTTTTCCAAGCAGCAGGTGCCACTAACTGTTCCCAGGCCCTTCTCCCATGGGATCTGACCTGCGTGTTGGTGCCTCCCTGTAGAGTCTTCATCCTCGCTGCTGGAGTCAGAGAAGCTCTCTCATAGATAATCCGGAGACACAGAAACATGAGCAATAAAATTATTAAAAAGAGAGGCTCCCCCCTTCCTGCTACTTTCCTTGAGTCTATAGTGAGTCACGGGCATCACCCTGATGTTCTCCATAATTCATGCACCTTTCTTGGGCTCTGTGGAGTCATAGCCCTTCACCTAGACATTGACCACAGTTACCAACCTTCAAATCAGAGATGCTGAAGGAATCAACTTTTACCTTTTCACTTTCACTTGCCCATGACAACTCTCACATCCAACCTTACCAACTTGAAATTCCAATTGTTTCATTCAAACTAGAGTGGGACTAGTAGGAGTGACCAAGTGATATTTTATTGTATTTCAGTTCACTGAGTTCATTAAAGAAAGCCTCATCAGGCCACTGGCCAGAGTTTTTTCCTGTACAACTACTTCCTTTCACTACACACCAACCCTCATTCCCACCAGGAACCTAGAATCTGGGGCTTCCAGACCAAACCTGCGAAAAAATCCCACCTTCTTCAGAACCTAGATTTTTTTTTTCAACAACTGACCAATTTCATGATACATCCATTTTTTCATCTGTTCACACATCCAACTGCAATTAGAAAAATAGAAAAAAACCCAGTGAGGATTACTTCATCCTGGACACTGCACAGGCCTTCGTTTCCCTTGATGGCCTTAGCACCCCAGACAGGAAACAGTGGTCGAATCAATGACCCAAGAGAAAACATAAGGGAAACTTGAGGAAAAGCTTGAAGCTCATAATGGAAGGCCTCTCAAGTCCATTTGGTTGGGCACTTACAGTTTCCTTTTCAAAGAGATAAACTTTCTGCAGGGGAAAATGCTCTCTAACGTACAGTTTGTAACTGCTGCTGTCCTTTTTGAGTGCCCCCTTGAATCAGGTATCAGGGGTAATAGGCTCTCACTAGACAGTCTCCCTACCTAGTAAACTGTCTCTGTCATGGAGCATATACATGTTCACATTTTCATATGCTAATTTTATTGAAAAAGAGAAAAAAAATTTTCCATCTCAGTGCAAAAAAGCGAGTTCAACTTGGGGATAGATGGAACCTCCTCATATGCGGTGTTCTAGGGAGATTCTGCATCACCACTTCAGGGAGAGCTAAAAAGACATAAGGTAGCTGTCAGTCACTGGTGATGCTGCTCAGGACCTACTCGTGAGACTCACATAAAGAGGGGCTGGGAAGACTCGAGTGCTCGTGAGGCGAGTGTGTGAGGATGTGGCCATTTAATAAGCATGAACTGAGCTGCTGCAGGGTCATCCTCCTGGGTGCCTGAAGGAAGGGCAAAAAGAGGGGCAGGAAAGAAAAAGAAATGGAGCCTTTGGCATGAAAGCTAAAGGGAATCCAGTGTATCGGACATAATCCTAAAGGGGAAACGAAAATGCATGCTATGTTTCAATGATAGAGTTTCATTGACTCCTCTTGCCCATCATAAACCCGGCCAAGTTCCCACTTCTTTTTCGTATATTACAAGACCATCTCAGCACTTGCATTCATATGTGCTGCTACTGTCTTCATCTTTAATATTGGATTTTTAACCTTTGTGTTGTAGTGAAGTATACATAATATTTATATTTATTGTGGGCATATAGGTCAGTAGCTTCAGTAACATTCATTATATGTGGACCATCTCTACTATCTCTACCTAATTATGTCCTCCTATCCCACATACACTCTGATCCCATTAGCAAATCACCCCACCACTCCCCATTTCATCCCTTGATCATCTCTACTTTCTCTTACAATGAATTTGCTTTCTCCAGGGATCTCACATAAGTGGAATCATATGTTATTTGTCTTTCTTTTGACTACCTCATGTCACTAAGTAGGAAGAGCATTCCAATACGGGTACCCATCACATTTTATTTATCCACTCATGGATCGACTTAGGGGTGGTTTGCATTTGTTGGCTACTGTGTAGAATGGGGCTATGTATAGCGGTGTACAGATGGCTCTATGACACTCTAATGGTGATACATGATATTCTGGCCAAAGAATGTTCCAGCACAGAGTGAAATTCAATGTAAATTCAGGACTTTTTTAATTAGTAAAAATATATCAATATTATATCATTAATTATAACAAACGTATCACACAAATGTAAGATGCTATGGCTAGGGGAGGAGTGGGATAGGGGAACTAGGTGTACTATCTGTCAACTTTATGTTCATCTAAACCTATTCTAGATAAAGTGTATCCATTTTTACCACTCTGGAGATACTGTATCAGGGAGAGATCTATTCAGCTCATATCCAAAATCAGATACTATCTGTGCATTAGCTAGAGATCCTGCTTACTATTTAAATTGAACCACATTTTGGGTTTCGATGCATCTTTTATTCTATAGTTACAGCACTACCGATCGAATGGAGACATTTAAATTGCACCCATGCAATTGAAAAGAGCATGACTTTGAATTTATATAATTTTCTCTTAAAATGAAACTACCAAATAATTATTCCTGAATTGACTTAATGAGCATATTTCCACAGTACCTTCCTCGGGTTGCATTGAGGGATTTACACTGTGGTGTAGCCAGATGTAAACTCATTTGAACCTCTTATTCCTTGTTTAGAAGTTCCATATACCAGGGAAGTTCCTTCAGACTCCTTGGGACTTCAATGCCCAGTTCCAAGATCTGCAAATTTTAAGGTGGCCTACTCATTAGTATTATGCGATGAGGCTAAAAATGATTATATACAGGTAAAGCTATGAGAAAAATAAGGGACTGGTGCTACGTAATTGCTCTGTAAGTATCTAATCATTGTGTGACTACAAGTATAACCTAGACACCTGGTAGCAGCTGAACCTAGAGAAGGGACTGGGATGTCTCCACAGCAAAGGAGGCAGGTAGGTTACTTTTATCCTTTGCATGGGTGTGATGCTTTCAAGTTCATGGAGAGTATCTATTATCATCTCCTCAAATCCCCACATCAACCTTACAACAGAGAAGGCAAAGCAGAAGCTGTGACTTATAATTTACACTGAAAAGCATAGAAATATACAGAGATCAAGTGATTTGCCCAGAGACACAACACTGATGAGTGTAATCTGGAATGAGAACATGGATGGTATCCTGGGCCCAGAGATCCTGAACTTCTAAGACACCTGAGACTATGCCCTAGGTGTCTGAACAATGATATGCCCTCAGTGTCTTTGTCAAATGCTCCTGCCCCAACGTTTCTGTTGGAGAGAGGCGATGTCTGGGAGGAGGAGACTGAGCCATGTGGAGTCCAACTTTATAATGCAGACTCCGCTTCTACTTTTCAGGCTCTGACCACAAAAACAACAGTTTTCTCTGAGCAAAGCCCCTCATAAGGACCAGCGAAGTCCCAACTTGTGGCCATCCTCCCCCAGCGTCTGTCCAATGTCAGCTGTCTTGCGCTGAGCCTTTCCCATGACCAAGTGACCATCCTGAATCACTAGTGGTCTGGGCGATGCCCAAGCCAACTCAGAGCATTCTATACCTACTGCTACATGACAAATTTACCAAAAACTAGCTTCTCTTTCATTGAAAAACCCTGGATGAGCACTTAATGTCCATGAATAGAGATACTGGCCTTTTGTGTTGGTGCTTTGGTGATTCCATGAATTAAGGCTGAAACCTCCACCGTCTGCTGACTATTAGTCCGAGCAGCTTGTGCTATGCCTGATTGACAGCAGGCAGTGGCTTCACTAGTGCTCAGTGTGCCACCTCCCTGTTCATTCCTTCCTCACCACAGTCCAGGGTCTACAAACTCCTCTTGCCTTCCTAGACCCTGCAGTGGGGTGAATTAATCAGAAGCTCATGAGGTTCCAACAATGACCTCAGCAAATATTATCAAGGGATGATGGCCCAATGGGACTGCATGAGGATCTCTCAGCATTAAAGTTCCCCAAACAAGTCTGTCCACCCTATTCAACTGAATTGGGAAGAACTTGAAAAGCCAGGAGGCAGAAATTACAATGAAGAACCCAACCTGGAATCAGCAGGCACATCTCCCGACGGATCTGCTGATAGGCTTCTCAAGCTTTTTCTTACTTTCCTCCCGGGTTCCATGGACTCCACCACCATCTTTCACCTGTGGCCGCAAAAGGAATAGGTATTCGTTCCCTGGGAAAATGTACTCATGATGTCTTCAATTGGTTTCCCTAGAGGATTACCATCCTATTGTTTTCACTTTTGCATTCACAGGCAGTATTTATTATTGCTGGTTTTTCTGAACTGACAGTAAGTAAGCTAAGAAACAATGGAGAATGTGCACAGGCTTTTACCTTACCTTTTGTGGACCATGCAACAGAAGTTCGAAGTTCTTTTATTCTTCTATAAATTTTTTTTCTTCTATTTGTTGAGGAGATTTCCTTGGGGTAGGGAAAGGAAAGAGCAAGTCATGTGGGAATGATAAATTTTAAATAGCTTTACAAGAAAAGATGATGTCAAACACTCTCAAAGCCCATAGACACAGTTCTTCTTTCTATGACATCATTAAAAGTGCAGAAAAATTAATCAAGCTTCTACACACATTTCATTTCTCTGTCTGATTTTATATGTCCCTTTCTCAGTCTCCCATGTAACACATGCCACCAATTGGTCCCAGGAATCCCCTCCAATTATATCAGAACTGAGTGTTGGCACCTACCTAGATCATCTTCGTGATCACTGCTGAAGTCAGAGATGTTCTCCAACACCAAATCTTTAGAAACAGAATCAAGAGCAATAAAGCTTTAGAAAGAGGGTCTCACTTACTCATCTAGCTTCAGTTGAGCCTATGATGAGTCAGATGGCATCACCTTAATCTTTCTTCCATGTTCTCAGACCTTCCCGTGGCTCTGTGGAGTCAGAGCCCTGGAACAAGACATTGATGACACTTGCAAAACTTCAAATCAGAGAGATGCCGAAGCAGTCACCTTTGGCCCAACACTGCTTCCACCTCCAAAGTTATCAACCAGAAATTCCGACTGTTATAGACACAATTAAATGTGGTTAGTGTGAAAGAGTAAATGGATGTTGTTATTTTATTTTCATTCACCGAGTTAATAAATTATCAAGATTAATTAATTAAAAACAGCCACATCTGGCAACAGCCTGCCATACTGGATAGAGCAACTCTAGAATTCAATGATGTGGACGGTGTACCCTACTCTCCCCTGCTGGTTTCTGCCCAGTTGTTTGCACAGTTGATCGAATACTCACATGCGTGTACTTCATGGACTCATGTATCTGTGCCACAAGTTACTACAGGCTGCAGTGTTGTTCAAAAGTATGGTCCAAACCAGATACTAGATTATTCCCAGCAGCAGGTCCAGCTGTAAGCAAAGGTGAAGAGCATGGCTAGCAGATCTGTGCTAGACAGAATCAGAGTGGTGAATGCTAGGACACTTCAATTCTCACCCTTCTCACCCTTTTCAGTCCTGACTCTGGACTACAGCCTGGGAAGGTGGTGGAAAGACCCCAAAGTGGATGGAAGACTCGTACACTAAAAATAGAAGGAATTAAAAGACGCAAATAATTGGAATGAAATACTGTGTTCACGGGTTGGAAGACTTGATATTGTTAACATTTTCACAAAAGCTAAAAGGATCTGCGGATTTATACTGCATCTAGCGACATCTCAATGCCACTTTTATAGAAAGAAAAACTCCTGCAAGGTTTGTGGAACCATAAAGCATCCCAGTAGCCAAAACTATCTTGACAATGAAGAACAAAGAAGAAGGGTCCACACTTTCTGACTTCAAAACACAAGACAAAGCTTCCGTAATCAAAACAGCATGTTAGTGGCATGAAAAAACAGACAGAAAGATCAATGGAAAAGAATAGAGAGTCCTAAATAAACACATTGATAGGGCCAAATGATCTTTGAGAAGGGTTCTCGGTTGATACAATGAAGAAAGGATAGTCTCTTCAACAATCCAGAAAATGACACCTGGAGAATATGAGAAAACATTTGGAAAGCTTATATCTGAATAAGAGATGATATTCAAAATATATACAAAAAGTTAACACTCAATTGCAAAAAACAAAACCAAAACCAGTATAACCTAATAAAAAATGGCCAACGACTTTAAAAGACATTTCTCCAAAGCAAGCATACACGGTCCATAGAGCTATGAAAGGTGCCCAACATCACTAATGCACATCAAAAAGACCATGAAATACTGCCTCTCTCCTGCCAGGATGTGTATTATCCAAAAGAGAAAAAAGAGATAACAGATATTGGTGAGGAGGTGGAGAAACTACAACCTTCCTACACTGTCCAAGGAAACGTAAAATGGTGCAGCCATCATGCAGAACAGTATTGAGGTTCCTCAAAAATTTACAACCAGAACTATGATGTGATCCAGCAGTCGCACTGTTGCTATACATCCCACAGAAATAAAATCTGGGTCTTGAGGAGATAACTGCACTCCTATGATCATTGCAGCATTGTTCACAATAGCCCAGATCCAGAAACAGGCCCTATGTCCATTGGCAGATGAATGGGTAATAAAAAAAAAAAAGGTATATTCATTCAACAGAATATTATTCATCTTTAAAAACCAAAGAAATCCAGACATTTGCAGCAACAGGAATAAACCTGAGGACATTATTCTAAGTGAAATAAGCAGGTCACAGAGAAACAAATACTGTGCGATTCCATTTAGGTAAGTATCTAAATTTGTCACACGCAAAGAAGCTAAGTTGAAGGCCGCTTTCCAAGAATAGGGAGGAGGAGAAAATGGACCTATGTCAACAGGTAGACAGTTTTCCTCATGTGAGTTGAAAAAGTTTTAGAGGTCTGCCTTGCAACAATAGGCATGTGCTTATCAATGCTGTACTGTGCGCTAAATCGGGGTTTAGAGGTTTGATTTCATGCTGTGCACTTTTTCTCACAAAACAATAAAATGAAATGAAGTGAAATAGCAAAAATAAAAAGAAAGAAAGAAAAGAATGAGATACGGGAGAGAGAGTGGAGGTTGCTAGGAAGGGAGAGAAAAGAAGGCAGGCTATAAGAGAGGGAAGGAGAAAGAGTCTGGTTGTCAAGCAGCAGATAGCGGAGACCACAGGGCAGGAGGAAAGCTCCTCTCTCCAGGTTAAGAAAAGGTGGGTCTATACTTTGTTCACTCCAGCAAGATGGCCCTGTCCTTTCTCATTCTCATTCAAGATAGATGTCATGCTCAATCTGGGCCAGACTGGGCTCAGGGGAACATGTTATACTACCTGTCCTGATCTTGAAGCCACCACCTGGTCACCACAGGGCCTTGGTGCTCTTCCTGAAACTTCCTCTGCTCCACTAAGTCGTTTCCCTCTCAAGGTCCAGCCTAAACCTCTAGGAGCTTTCCTTGCAGTTGGAGTCCACTGGTGGCTGTCTCTGATTTCTTGGAGACTAGGTAGTGCCAGCCTTTATTTTAACATTGAATCACACCCACCAGGATTCCCTTCAGCTCCACTAGGAAGCTGTGATCTGGAGATTAAGGATTTCTAGGACAACCATGTCTCAAGGAGACAGGTTCTGGGATAAACTAGTGACATTTTACATTGAAGCAGCCTCAGTTTTGCTCGATGGAGAAAGTAGAATGAAATTCTACTACATTCATAATTCTCACAGCTGTCCTGGTCCAAAGAAACTCAAACCATCACTTGGCTCATTTCATATGATATTGACTTAAACTAACTTCCTGGACTTGATTTCTTACAGAGCCCTCCCTCCAAAAGAAGCCATGACCCTATGTCTCTGTGAGTTCCACAGGGACATGGAGGGTGATGTTCCTGTCACACTGTGGAGCTTCTCTGTCCCACCTTACAGTGCACGATGTTCCCTTTCTCCTAGAGTGGGAGCCCAGTGCTACCCTGATGCTCAGTCCTGAAGAGCTCTTGGTTCTCTTCATATTACACACAGGGTTTCTCGCCCAGCACACAAAGTCCATAACTCAGAGAAGTGATGGAGACAGAATGACACTGTGTATTCTTAGCAAGAGGGGCTGACGGTAAATATTAGCCCTCTTTGCAGAAAGTCACAATAGATTGCTAGCAAAAATTCCTGGAGGCTCGTCCTGGCTCAGATTCCACCAAACTGGGTATGGCATGGGGTACACTGTTGGCCACCTGCAAAAGAAAGGAGCCCTGCCCAGTAATCAGCGAGGGGGAGGGGAAGGAGACATTCAGAGACCTTCCTTTAACAGAAAGGCCTTGTGAATGAAGTGGCCACATCATGACCACACAAAATGCCATGACTCCTACTGAGAGGTGATATTCTATACTAAAAGATTTTTTTATGGCATGGAGACAGATTCTAAATCATGGTTTATCCATTAAGAAGCCAGTGAACATTGTCCTGGGTGGTGTTAGGATTTGTGTTCCAGTTTATTGAGGTTTACACTTGGCATACAATAAATGCACACATTTAAAATTTATAAAGTGATTAATGCACTTAGGTATCTATCCACTCATGATGCAATGGAGAGGTGAATGTTTATTAGACATCTGACAGCAGCTACTATAGTCTTTACAGTAACATAAAGAGAAACACTAAAGCCAGCAAGTATACCACCCTTTTCTCAGTTTCTAGATTTTTCCTCAGGAAATGAAAAATTCTAAAATACATACTGTCTTCAAGGGCAAGTGGAACAACCTGAAATGACAGAAAATACAATGAGAGCCACATCATGCTGCGTCCTGTTTGCACATGTCTTTGCTTAAATCAGTTACAATAGAAAACCAGATGGGAAAAGTTGGAGACAGCAACAGAACCCATGAGCAAGAACAGGCCAAAGGGCAAGAACTTCCCTGGAGGAACTACCTCTCAAGGCCATTTTGGGTGGGCAATTACCAACTTCTCTTTCAAGGAGGAAAAACTGCTAAGACAAAGAAACCTCCGTCCCACATAGTTTGTAACTGCAGCTGTCATTTTTGAAGGTTAATCAGTTATCACTTGGTACTAGATTCACACTCTTCACTCTCACGATGAAGTGAATGTCTATCATCCTGAATGCACTTGTTCACTTTTTTATGTCTTAATTTTACTAATAAAGTAATAAAGCCTCATTTGTATTGCAAGGGAAGTGGAGCAAGCTTACCTTGGTGATGGATGTCAGTTCATCTGCCCTCTCACTGGGAGGCTCCTCCCGCAGGAACTCTGGGGAATCTGTGAGGACACAGAGTGACTGTCAGTCCTTGGTGCTGCTGCTTATGAAGGACTATGGAACTCTGCTGAGTGCTGACGGTGGGGAGAGTGTACTGATGAGGGTGGTGGCTAAGTATGAACTGAGCTGCTGCCGGGCCCTCCTCCTTGCTTGAGAAAGAAAGGACAAGGAGAGGAGCAGAGAAGAAAAGAAAAAAAAAATGTGCTTTTGGCTTTCTGAAAGGAACCTACACAGTGGGAAATAACTCAGTTTAACAAAGAGTTAACACGACAATCATGCCTTATTTCAAAGAAAGAGGCCTGACTCCTCCCACCTGTTTTGAAATTCAGCTAAATTGCCACTGTCTTTGTGATTTCCTCCAAGATCATTTCTTCCTGCATAATCCACACATGCTAGTACTGCTTTCATCAAAACATTTCTCTAAGGATTTTTCCTTGATGCAAAGCAAACTTATTGAGAACATTACTCACTTCACAAACTACCTGATTATATTACTTCACTACTCTTTTTTCATGAAATAAACAAAATACAGAAGATTTGCAAACACTGAAATCCCATTATGTAATATTGATGCCATCATCTGTGATAATGTCCTTCTTCTCATTTATTTCTATGCAGTGCATGTGTGTGTGTCATTGAGTCTGTCTGTCCACTCTTGCACAGACCACAGCCTAAAAGTCGTCACGGCTGCCGGGCACTGTAGAACAGGCCATAATTCTTCCCTGTACAACCATTTCCTTCCACTACACCCCCAACATTCCTTCCCGGCAGGAACCCAGAATCAGAGGTCTTCCAGACCAAACTTGCAGGAAAGCCCCACCGTGGTCAGCACCCAGATTTAGCCTCAGCAAGTGAGTGATTCCTGAATACATATGTTTTTATCTTCTGCATCCACCTGCCATTAGAGAACAACAACAACAAACACACTGTTAGAAGCACTTCATCCTGGATACTCAGCACAGGGCTTCTGTTCTCTTGATGACTTTAGGACACCAGATGGGAAACAGTACCTGAGTTAATGTCCACAAGAGAAAATGTACAGAATGCCTGTGGGAAAGTTTGATTCTTCATGGAAGGTCTCCGAGTGTACTTGGATTGGCAAACACACATTCTTCTTCAAGAACAAAAATTCTATACAGAGGAAAATGCTCCCTACCCTACAGTTTGTGACTAATGCTGTCATTTTGAATGCACTCTTGAATCAGGAATCACTCGACAAACACACAAAAAAATCACACTCGACAATCTCCCCAGTTAGCACATCTGCTTTACACGCAGAAGGTCCTGGGTTTGCGCCCCAGTGGAGCCACAGTCCATGGTCTACAGATATGCCACCTTGAACAAGCCCGATGTCTGATCTCAGAAGCTAAGCAGGGTCAGGCCTGGTAAGTACTTGGACGGGAGACCACCTAGGAAGACCAGGTTCTGTAGGCATAAATAATAATAATAAATAAATGCATAAACAATAAAACAACATTTCTATCACAAAGGAAGGAAGGTGAGCTTACATGTGGAATAGATGGTTTCTTCGCAGCGGCCCTGTCTCCAGAAGGCTCCTCTACCACATTGGGTGTGGTTAGGGAAACACAGAGCAAGTGTCAGTCATTGGCGATGCTGCCCAGGACATATTCAGGGATCTGTGCCTGATGTGGACTTTGGACTGGAGGGTGTGGAGGTGGCTGGTTGATCAGTAGGAACTGAGGTGTTCAGCAAGGCTGTATTCCTGGGCAGATGAAGGAAGTTACAAAAAAGCAGGAAAAAAGGAGAAATACAGCCCTTGGCTTTCTAGCTAACGGGAACCTAATCCATGGAAAATGGTCAGTCTAACGAGTAAGCACTAAAATGGAAAAGTCTTATGATTTTTCTACGGTTGTAAAATTCAGCTAAATTGCCACCTTCTTTTTCACGTCTTCCAAAATCAATTCTTCGGGCAGAATTTACAGATGCTACTATTGGATTTATACTCTCTTCTATAAGATTATGTTGTTGATGAAAAGGAAACTGATTGGGGGACCAAACTCAAGTCTAGGAAAAGTATCTCTTTAGATTTACTCACTAATCGTTTTTCATAAACAAAATCAAATGCAGAATATTTGAAAATACTGAAATCTCATGATTTAAAATAGTCACTATCAGCTGTGTGATATTTTCCTCCCAGTTTTTTTTTTCAATAGATCGCACATATCCTTAGAGTCATTGGTTGTCCATGCTCACGCTGCCCATAGACAGGAGGACAGTTCCTCACACAGGGGAGGCCAGGAAAAGCATTGACACTCTCTACCCCAGTAGCGTAAAAGATGTGCAGTAAGGCTGAGGGACGTCTGGGTCTCCACCAGTTCACGTTTGAGTGCTTACTTGCCACTGTCCTAGCGTAGGTTTTTACAGGGTTTGTAAGCTTCTAAGGTTTATTGTGATGTCGTCTTCCTGACTCTTAACTGCCCCAAAGCAGGAGCTGACCCCTCACTGACAGGAGCTGCTCTACATTAACCTCTCACTTCTTACAACTTCTCAGCTGACCAAGAGCATGTGGGCCCTCCATGTGCCTTTCACACCAATGACTATGCCATGGCCAGCTGTTACATGCACCTGTGGCTGCCCCAGGCTATGTGACACTGAGGACATCTTCTCAAGATGAGCTGTGTGTGGGAGCTATGTACGCACTAGCACTTCCAGGCATGGCCACAGAAGCTGGCCTACTTATGACTATTACCTGATTGAATACAGGTAAACCTTCAGAATAATAAGTGACCGGTGCCAAGTCATTGCTCTGTAAGTGTCCAATCATTGTGCGACTGCAAATACAAGCTAGATGTTCGGTAGTGGTTACCTCCAGAGAGGGGACTTGGGTGACTCCAGGGCAAAGGAGAGTGGAAGGTCACTTTTCATTGTTCCCATAGGACTGATGTTTTCTATCTCATGAGAAGTATCTGTTGTCATTTCCTGGGATCCCCACAACAACCCTGCAGCAAGAGAGGCAAAGCAAGAGCTGAGACCCATACTTTACCATGAAGATCACAGAAATTTAGAGCGATTAAGTGACTTGCCCAGAGTTACGAGAGTGATGAGAGATGGGTTTAGTGTAATAACGTGTTTGGTGTCCTGAGGACAGAGGTCCAGAACTCTTCTGACACCTGACTTCGTCCCTGGATGCCTGAAGCAAGCACTCTCCTCACTGTCTTTCTAAAATGCGCCTACCATTGCTTTCTGTGGTAGGTGATGCCCTTGAGGAGGAGGCTGAGCCACTAGGAGTCCATCATATACGAGACTTCCCTCCGATCATAGTGCCTCAAGGGACCAGGGACATCCCAACTTGTTACTATCCTCCCCCAGCGTCTGCCCACAGTCAGTTAGTTATCTCACTCTGAGCCTTCCCCCTGACCAGGGTTCCACCCCGAGCCACCAGTTGTCTGGGTGACTCCCAAGCCAACTCAGAACATTCTGGACCAAGTACCACAGGACAACATTCTAAAACTTAGCTCCCCTTTTAGTACCAACCCTGGATGTGGAGTTGATGCCCATGACCTGAGGATGTGGTTCTTTTGTGCTTCAGTGAATTAAGGCTGAAAGCTCCACTGTTTACTAACTATTGCTCTGAGCAACTGTCTGAGCAGCCTGAGCTAAGTCCTGCCTGAGTGTGCACTGGCTCTCAGTGTGCACCTTCCCTGCCCAAGACCTTCTTCAACAAAATTCAGTCTCTGCTACTGCCTCCTCCATTCTGACACTATGCAGGGGCAGTGGACAGAGTCCGATTTCCTCTGAGAAGGATCTCTCCTTAGCCGCTTACCCCACAACAGGACCTTCAAAGAGAACCACCAAGCCCTCCTAATCTATGTCACCCAGTGTTCATTCCACCTACTCGAAGGCTCTGTCCCATCTCATCAGTCTCCCAGGCAGCACCCAAACTTTCAGTGATCCTGTCCATATCAATCCATGGACATGCCTCATGAAATCACAGTTTTTCTCTTTTCTTAAATCTCTGGATTTAGAATACTTACATTTAGCTCAGATTTTGGCACCCACATTCTGAGGAGTTGACCTGGAATTCCCCTTCCCTGTCATGTCTACTGCTGGCATGGATTCTCAGTCTCTGTGAATGCGTGGAACAATTCTCCCGACCCAAAGCAGTATAGGAGTTTTCTTCCGGATCAGTTCTCTGGAGAGTGAGGACAGTGTTCATTAGGGAATCTTAAATTGTTCTAACTTTAGGAAAATGATAGGACAGCCCACTTGAGAGAAGAATCAGAAATATCAATTAGGTAATACTACAAACCTATAAAGACACTTACAACCCTGTAGTCAAAATGGGAGTGTTAGCAATGGTTTTAAAAATGACGAATATATTTTTAGTCAAGGTTATCTGGCCCCTTTGATGGAGCTGCATTTAGAAGGTCAATATGAACCTACTTCCAGAACAAATGAAGTTCCCATCTCTATATCTCGAGCAGTGAGTATCTGAGAATGTCTCGCCTCCTCCCTCCCAACTCACAGAGTGACAGATGCAACGAAAGGCAGGAAGGGCATCATCACATTTCCATGGTGATGGGTCATGTCACACAATTTTCAGGGTGAACGTACGCTGCACAATCTGGGTCCAAGTGATGCTATATATGTTTACATGGACAAGGGTAGCATTTAAGAGAATTAAAACAGAAAACGTGTTTTCTTTCGAAAAATAAACACCAGTCCCCCACATTATTATTCTCTCTCTGAAAACATGGTATATGACAGAAAGTGACTTGCCCATGCAATTAGAGTTGATAGTGAGAATTTCCGGGTGAACATGTCAAATCTAACATGTTAACCGTATAAAGTGGTTCTATTTTTTTATTACAGTATGATCACAACCCATTTCTACTATTCCTGAGTCACCAGACATTCCTAGAACACACAACTGGAAATGTGTTCCACATCAATTAAAAAACATTAGTAGAAATCAGTTTTAAAATTTGTATTTCTCTCTAAGCATATAACTATGTTATATAAATTCTCTTATTCTCTGCATCTATGTTCTTAATTTACATAATTAAATCTATATACTTAATTATTTCTCCGTCTCTGTGAATTCATTGAACAATTTCATGTCATTATGTATATTAAAAGCTGGCTATTCACTGAAAATATAAGAATAAAGAATCACTATATTTTAATAGTGGGTTTGGTGAAAATATATAAGCATTGCTTTTGTAAATGAATATTTAGATGACCTGAAACTCTAGATATCAATGTGTGTTCTGGCTCATATGTGGAAATCCAATTATACCCATTTATGATAACACTTGCCATAGGAATGTAAGGAACCAGGCCCCAAAAGATGGAGCAAGTGACAATTTTAGGATATAGATGAGAGTTTTGCCATATTCAAAGAAAATGTCTACTTTTCAAGGTACGTTATACGATGGTACAAATCATTGCTGATTTACAGATAATATTTTTATTAAATAGGACGCTGATAAGGTATAAAATCTATATTAATATAAACGGTGTCACATTTACTCTAGAGATGATCCAGTTGAAAGAGGGTGAGCAATAACAGGTAATATTGTGTTTCTCCAAGGAAGAATTTTAATGATCCCAGATTGATACAAAAATGTGTGAGTGTGTGTTTGTGTGTGCGTGTAGACAATGAAATTGAGGGGAAAATGAAGAATTAGGAAATATATTCAGAACAATGTGTCCCTGTGATTGGAGAAACAACATTCAAAGTGCAGTGCTAAGGAGAGTTTAGAATCTAGTTTGGAGAAAACTGTGGAGCAGAGGACGCCCTTCCAGCCATCCCCTCCCTGTGTGTTCATGGTCAATGGAGATGCAATGAGGAAACTTAGGGAAATTCCTTAGAGACATGTGACAGTATCAGAGCTATCTGCTAGTTCAATTAATAAATCTCAAAGGACATACAGAAAGGAAGCTATTAAGTCCAGAGGCCAAGCAGGAAGGCTACAGAAAGAAAAAAAAACACTCAGTTTTTCATGTACGTTCCATAGCACCTTTAGAATTTCTACAAGGGTGTTATTCTTGTTGCTCTTAGTATTAAAAAAAAAAAAAAAAAAAAACCTGTTTAGAACTAACCATTCAAACTAGTGACATGAAACACTGTATTATTTTGATGGTGGTCATGGGGTTGGCATTGAGACAAGTGGCAGAGGTTTGGCACTTTTTTGCTCTGTGATGTTGGGTCTTGACAGAGGAGACCCACTTGCTGGAATGAATGGACAGCCAGGCGTTTTGATGCTCTGGAAGTGACTCAGTCCCACGTCTGCAGCTAGACCTGGACGTGGCAGAGGGACCCACATGAGACATGCAAATGTGGCCTGAGTGTCCTCACAGCAGGGCAGTCTCAGGTCGTCCAGATCTAGTACTCTGTAGCTGAGAGCTCCACAGGGCAGTGACCTGAGTGTCCAGGCAGAGGCTCATGGCCATGTCAAGCATAACCTTAGATGTCACACAGTGTTGTTTCCAAGGCATCTGTCAGTGAAAAGGAAGACTCGTGGCACCTCTGGTTCAATGAGGGGCCGAGACCCCATTTCTCTTTGGGAAAAATATTAAAGAAATTGCAAACATGTTTGAAACTTTCACATGCATAGACTAGATTTTAAAATACTCAGTAGCAGAGGTAGCCCTCCAAACTATGAGATACAAGAAATGGCGCCTTTGTTCCACAGCCAAGTGTAATAAACACGTAGATTGGACTCCTGCCTCTACCACCATGAGCTGTTTGACAAGTAAACACAAACACTTCCGGAACCTTACTGGAAAGGTTTGGAATGATGAATAAAGGTCTACCTATACTGATGTAGTCCACCCTTCACACGAGGCCACTGAAGCTGTTGAAGGGGGTGGCATGGTCTGGACGATCCATAAACCAGAAGCTGGTCCACATGGGGTAAGAGCCTGGTGGTCCTGAAGGGCAGGCATGTGGAACCAGGGAGTCAGCCAGGAGACGTTGCAATAATGCAGGCACGAGGGAGTGGGGAGCAGCTGGAGTGAGGGATTGGGTTGGCGATGCAGAAGTGCACACAGGAATGAAGGAGAGGTGATGCAGGACGAAACTCTGCCTGAGATGCTTGGGGACCAAAGCACTTCCACTCTCTGCAAAGTGCACAGGCAGAGCCCAGCTGCTGTGGTGACAAATGCCCTGCCTGAATGAGCATCAGAGCCACTAGCCCCTCTGAAGTGCCATGGGCCTCATGTGTCAGCACTGAACATGCACACCTCCATGGGCCCAGCGATTTCATACCTAGGAGTTTTCCTACAGATACATTGGCCCGGGAAATTCAAGATCTAGTATCAGTGCACCACAGCCTGAGTCAAGAAGGTAGAGAAACAGCCTACATGCCTGTCAACAAGGAACTCAGTGAGAAAAAAAAATGACCACGAATGATCTCTTAGATGTGGAGACTTGAGGAAAATGCTTTAAACCTGCATATTAAAAGAAAACCCTGAGCATTTGAATGTGCACTTGCTAATGGCAGGCTCCATGATACATTACTGGACTTTCAAGAAAAAAAATTGTTAGTTCATCTAAAAAATAGTACAAAGCAAATGATCCATAAGAGAAAGAAAATTAGAATCTCATCAACCTCTTTGTAATAACTGGTGGATGAAGAAAATGGAGCACGACAGTTATATGAAGAACAGTGAGCCTTGATTTATACTCTGTCATTTATATGGGTATAATTGTACTGACCTCCACGTCAACATGCAGGATATTCGATACTACAGTTTCCACAGCCCCTTTCCAGAGGAATGAAAAAAACTTCACAAAATTCCTACAAAGGTTCTGACCTATGGACATCTGGAAAAAAACTAAATTTGCAGTTATTTTTCTCAATTAACACTGAGTGAGCCTTACAGGAGAGAAGGGGTGACCTGATGGCAGTGACTGGGGTGAGCGTCTATTATTCATTGAGTCCTAACTTGTTCAGGCTTCTTTTCTATTTACATGCTTTATTTTACATAAAAACATTTAAAATGAAACCTGTAGTAGATAAGTCGTTTCATGGAAAAATCTTCAAAAGTAAACATAAAATATATATCTAAATCCAATTCTAAATCTATGCACTAGAGACACTAATTAACAGTCCAGTACCTGAGCTGAGGCTGAGAGGAGGAGGAGGGAAGAGGCCCCTCTTCCTCGGCCTGTCTGGAGCTTCCTGACACTGTGCAAACTCCATCTCCTCTGAGACTCAGGCTGAGGCCCCAGGTCTCGAACAGCAGAGGTATTGAAACCAGAGCTGCAAGGAGAACACGGGTGCTTGAAGCCGTGGGGAGATCCAGAGACAGATGGAGGACGGCTCCTAGGTGAGGGTGTGCAGGACCCAGAAGGCTCCTCACACCCCGCAAAAGTGACCAGGGGCTCTGGCTTCCCCAGTGGCCTGGTTCACAGGACAGGGAGGCGTGGTGTGCTCTCGGCTGGGGGTGTTGTCTCTCACCCTGAGTGTCTACAATGTTGTACAGGACCAACTGAACTAGGGCACTTGGCCTGCCACCTTCAGGTGACTTGTGCCTGGAGAGGGAGACTGATGCAGACAAAGGGAGGACTCTGGGACTCCAGGATGAAAAGGCCGAGTCCCTCTGCCCTGAGGCCTGTGAGGCGCAGGAGGTTTGATGACACAAGTGGGAGTGGTGATCTCTCCCCTCAACCTAACACTGAATATGACCCATTATGAGACTAGCACATTAAAAATGGACAGAGACCTGGAGCATTAACCTTTTCTCCTAATCATCTTTATTTTTCCTAACATCCTGATGCTTTGCCTGTGCCTTGCATTTGAGAAACCATGATGCTGTGGTAATAAATAAAATAAGTTTTATGGCTTAATGTGTTCCAATATCAAAAGATTAAGGACACTAGGTTAAAAATGTAATTAAAGCAATTATATTTATTTACAAATTTGGGAAGGAAAGGAAACATAAGCAATTTGTAATGCTACCCCATACTGTTTCTCAGATAAGCATTGCATTGAGTTTCCTTAAACATTTTTGTCATTTGTTTTATTTATATGTATGTCAGCCTATAGAATCTTAGCCCCATCCTTCCCCAGGGCTCCATTGATGCTGAGGGGTCCCCAGCCGGGAAGGGACCCTGCAGTGTCCCTTACTTGACTCTAGGACTACTAAGCGCTCAGAGTCTTACAGAGCTGAGCTAGGTGTGCTGCCTTGCTTGCATGAGGAACCGCCCCAGGGCTCTTCCATGCTGCTCTCCCTTTTCTCAGAAAGTCTGAGGTCAGAGAGGTCAGGCCACCCCACACTATCTCATCATACCCAAGGATAAGGGACCCAGTGCTTAATCTCCAGCTAAGGGATGCTCCCTGTTGATCTTGAAGAGTTTGGTAGGGCACAGCTCTGTCCTGGAGGGCCAGGCAGCAAATAAATCCTGGTGGCCTCTTCACAGAGATTACAATATGAACTTCACACCCTAAAATTACTCCCACTGTGGCTTTACAGGAACCGACAGCCCTCTCCTCCAGATTAAGGAGGCAGCGGACTGATGGGTCCAACAACCTTAGAAGCTCCCATGGCCTGAGTATCCCCTCTCAGAAAGATGTTCTCAGGACATCTTTCATTTTCCTGCACTGGTTTTTACCATCTTCTTGATCCCTTGTATGTCCATGCAATAGAAGCCACTCTAGAGCTCTACTCAGTTTGGTCGCTTTTAATAAAACGACCCCTCCTTTGCCAAAGGTAGGAAGCAATGAAGAACATGCACATTTATTGCCTTAATCTTTCCATCTCAAGCATTCCAAGTCACAGTTTTTCTTCCGGTCCTTCTTCGACCTAAATTGCTTCTTCTGCTCCTTCCCCTAAAATGCCTCCAAGGGAATTTCTAGAAAGCTGCAGGGAAGGGAACAAATAGGCATATCCAGAGCCATCATGTGGGGGGCGGGGTGCCCAAGGCAGAACCAGACCTCATAGGGCCCCTCCAGCAGGGTGGGCCCAGCCCTTCTGACTCCCAGCCCAGTTCCCTGCCCAGGCCACTCAGCAGGTTCGAGATGATACAGTGGTGCAGGAGGGGGTCAGAAGCCAGGGTGATCTTAGGAGAGAGGACGTGGAGAAGTGGAAGGAAATGTTACAAACACAGATGGTTCCAAGATCTCAAGCACCTGGATGAGACCAAACCCATTAGGATGAGAATCATTAAAAAAAGAGAAGGAATCTCTAGGGAAGAGTCAAAAAGAAGAGCTAACAGATAGAAAGAATGAAAAGAACAGAAAGAGGAAATAAATCACATGTAGATGTTGTGCTCCAGTGGAGTCTTCAAAATCCGCAAAGCAGTCTGAGAGTTACAAGGGCAGTAATGATGTTGAGGTGGCCGTGGGAACAGAAAGTGGAGAATTGAGAGTCGAGGTGAGAACTCTGGACCCTGCTGCTCCCGGCAGGATAAATAAAGCCTGATCTTAAGACTCATTCTGTCCTCATCTCTGTGCTCCTCCCCAGGGCCTCGATCACTTCAACTCTGCAATGAAGAGTGGCTCTCATTTCTACAGGGCCCCCTGTCAGCCTTCAGCTTCTGTAAGTGTGACCAGAAAACCATGCCTGTGTTACCTTGTTCCTCTAAGAAGGCAGTCCCAGTTTTCATGACGGACTGTGCTATGCTTCCACCATAGTAAACTAGAGAAATTGTATAGTATAATATAAAGCAAGTAGGAAAAAACTAAGTATTAAAAATTATTGCAGAAATGAATGGTACTGAACACAGAACATCAGCAATGAAAATCAACATAAATCAAAAGCTTTGAAGAGACCAAAAAATAGCTAAACCTCCAGTCAGGCTACCAAGAGGGTAAAAAAAAAAAGCAACGATGAACCTATTTCTAACGTCTTAGATCAGAGAGGAATCATCACTCAGGATTGCGTGGACACTAAAATCTATGAAAAGAATATTTTGGGCAACTTATGCCTGCAAATTCCATAACTCAGATGAAACAAATCAATTTCTTGAAAGGCAGAAGCTACCAAACTCAATCAATATGGAATAAATAATCCTTGTCTTTATGTACATCAATTAAATGAATGGAATCAATAATTAATAACCTCCAAAATAACAAAATAACAAAATGTCAGGCACAGATGGTTTCACTAGTACATTCTGCCACATTCTTGTAAAGGAAAACACAGTTTTACAGCACAGCCTTGCAACTGTGTGCCTAGGTGTTTATCTAGGTGAATTGAAAAATTATGTCCATACACAGGAAAGCTGATGGTAGATTTATTCACAACAGCACAAAACTGGAAATATCTAAAATGTCCTTTGACACATGAATGAATAAATGACTTTCGATGAATTCATTAAATGAAATATTTTACAGTGGTTTAAAATTTGAAAAATATCTGTGAAAAATGTGAAGGAACCTTGAATGTACATTACTAAGTTAAAGAAGTCAGTCTGTGAAAGCTACACATTCTTTTATCCCAACAAGATAACATTCTGGAAAAAGTCAAATGACAGAAACAGTGAAAGATAAGTGATTGCCAGGAGCTCAGGAAAAAAGGGAGAGGGGTTAACAAGGGAAACAGGAGCATTTTAGGTCATAAAAAAAAACCTGATATTACATTGTAATAGTGATCTGTGATATTACCCATTATTGAAATCCATGACTTGTTTAACACACAGAGTGAACATTAATGTAAACGATGGACAACAATAATGTATCTATATTGGTTCATTAGATACATTATAAATATTAAATAAGAATTTCAAAGCCACACTCACTCCTTCCTGTTAGGAAAGTCTTGCATTCCAAATTTGAAATCAGGGAGGAGAAAATATGATTTAAAGAAAAACAAATGAACTTGTAGGTGAAGAGTTTGCTGGATGAGGCACAGTTGAAAGAGGCATTCCTTTCAAATGGAAATCTCTGGAAAATGCAGAGAACAAGTGTAAAGCAAGACAATCTTCTTGAAGAGCTAACAAAAAAAAATAGACAACACTATGAGTTTACATACACATATAGTGTCATTTCATTGCTGTTTCAAGTTGTCAACTATTTACACAGAGGAATAATAAAAAGCAACATTTCTGGTGTCCAGTCATCTCAGATAAAAGTGTCCACCATTAATCTCATTTTTGCTACAGCAAAGGACAAAATAAACCTATGCAAGATAGACTCAAAGGAATTATTCAGCACTTAGGAAAGGTGCTCAGTGGTCAGATAACAGGCCAGGGGTCAGAGCCCAAGAGAAGACCCCCGGGAGGAGGAGCGTGGGTCGGTGGTCCCTCGAAGTCTCCTCAGAGATTGCAGCCCATTCATCATCACCTTCGGATCCTTCTTTTGCAAACAGCACGTTAAGTCATAAGCCATCCTGGGACATTCATGAGTCTCCTTAGAAACACCTGAGAAAAGAAATATGTATAACTAAACTATTATAAAACAGAAAAAATAAACTCTATTTCAAATGACTCTGGCTGTTTCTGGTCAATGCAGTAGATCACTGTAACAAGTAGTCAAAATCCCTTCTAAGTATCAAAAAAAACTCCAAGACAGAGATATATAAAAATAATTAACAAACTGAAAACCTTATGCACCTATTATAGGTTTTTATGTACTCAATATATAAGAAATTACTAAAAAAGGAAGAGGACTACCAGCAATCCATTCAACAGGCTGGATTCCACACATTTAATAAATAATTAAGTTTATTCAACATGAAAATACAGTTAAAAAAAAAAGACAAATGGCTTTTAACCTCAGTCAAAAAAATATTATATTAAAATTACATTGTGATACCATTGGAGCTTTAAAAAAAAAAAAAGGCACACCTAGGTACCACATCACACCTATCAATGGTAAAATTACAAAAGTTTCACATCTGCTATGGTAGTGTGGCTGTGCACACATTTTTGCTTCAGGAAAGCATCAATCAGTACCTCTGGAGAGGAATTTGACAATATCTAGTAAAACTGCATCAGCACTCACCCTTTACCCAACAATTTAATAGCTTAAAATCTGTTTCATAGACAGAATGACAAAAATGAGAAAAGAATCATTAACCAGGCCATGAATGTCAGTAATAGAAAATTTAGAATATACTTCTAAAATCAAATGTCTAAAAAATCATCATTAAAATTAGGCAATACCTAGTAATAAATGATAATAACTATGCAAATAAAAACTGTGAGATGAAGCAAAACAGTGAGAGAAATATATAGCCTTATTTAATTATTTTTAAACTACAGAATGGCTGAACATTAATGAAGTTAATTTAAATTAGAAAAGAAGACATTAAAACTGAATAATGTAACTAGAAGGGTGTACATGTGAGAAGATAATGAAAAAGAAAATATAATAAGTAATAATAATAATGGTAACTCTCTAAGCAAAAATTGGTTCTATTTAAAAAGTGTAATGGACAAATCTTTGGTGAGATTCTTCAAGAAAAATAGTGAAATTACATCAACTTTTCTTCGTACTTACAGGAAGATATAGCTACAAGGCAACAGAGATAAAAAACAAAAAGAATACCATATACTGAACAAATTTATGCCAATGCATTTGAAAATGTACAAACTGACACAATTTCAGAAAAAAAAAATGTAATCCTTCCAAACTTACTCATTAAGAAATGAAAACCCTAACTATTTCAATAGCCATTATATAAATTTAATCAGTGGTTAAGAAAAACTGTAAGCCAATATTTCAAGGAGATTATCATTCTAATATTACTAAAACATTTCAATAGATGGACATAAGCAGCTACATTTCAATTAATTCTATAAGAATGTGTGCTCTTACTACCAAAACCAGACAAAAATTAATCCTAATATACAAAGAGTTCAGGCCAGCCTCAGGGGCACTGACCTGAAAAACCCTGGTGAACATTCTCAATAGTTTTTCAAAGTATCAGGAAAACACAGAGCCATTGATTGGCTGTGGGAGAAATTTTCATAAAATGGTGATTAGAACTAAGTTTTGTATACTAGACTGTTTTCTGGAGGAGGGCCTTGGAGAAGTGGGAAGATTAGTGTAGGAGCTTGGTATGTGAGAAGCAAAGTAAGGAAACATCCCCAGATGGAACAGAGTATGTATTAGGGAGACCAGTTAGAAACAAGATTGGAGAAGAAGTTAGAGCTAGATGCTTAACCACAGTCAACACTGATTTGTGTCACACTTACTATGTGACCGGAAATAGGACAGTGTGGAATTCCACAGATAAACAGATGGATTAACTGACCAATGTGCAGGCAGATAAATACATAAATTTCAAAGGCAACAGGTGGTCTCGGTTGGTGAGAAGGTAAGATTTTAGGATTGCAGAGTGCCATAAACCTGACAGCTTTTCAGAAACTGAATTAGATGGGGTTTAAGGAGCCTAAATCAAGCCAGATACGAAGAGCACCTTCATGAAAACCAAACGTGAACCAGATACTACATTTTTAACACCATCCTCAGCTTCCTGTTTTTTCACTTCTGTGTCTACATAGATTTGTCCTCTCTGCTGTTTGAAGAACAAGTGGTACAGCTAACCTAAGGCCATACACAAGTACATGAATGATGGGCAAATAATACAATGGTACCATTTTTATTGCATGGTTTTAAACATTTAGCACCGTAAGAGTCTATAGATCACAGAAAATATATTTCTTACCACTCCCAATCTCTGAAACACGCTAAACATTTGAAGTTATTTCTCTCTTTAATCTTTCTGAAAATTATTGAAAATTCTAAGTAATTTGAGAAAATATCCTACGCCAGGATTTAAAATTGTAAAACATTTGAAGAGTTAACTAACTACACGCATTGACTCAGTCATTGCCTCTACCGCCTAATTTATATTAGCTTCATTATTATTATTTTCAATTTATCTGGAATTCACAATTTTAAACTCTTAGATGTCTTCTGAGTTCTTCTAAGCTCTATTTCTGGACCCACCCTCTTTGGATCATTTGATTTATTCTACATTAATAATAAATCATTGCTATGAGGTCCATTAGCAATTGATATCCTTTCCTAAAGATAGTTTAAAGTGGTTAAGTTCTATAAAATTAATTTTTTGGTCAATATAATTCAGACTTCCATGCTTTGTCTGCCATTGGTTCAATAATATTGAAATATGATATGTGGACACAATGAAGAACTATCAGCCCAGAACTACCTAAAAAAATTGTTCCTAGTGCCAATGGGTTTATTAATTTATAATCTATCATATGATCAATGAGCCCAATATTTGGTTTATGTAGTTCTTCTACAGATTTATTTCACTAGAATTTGTAAATTGGCTCATCTATGCATTGTAGACATAACAAGCATATGCTTTCTCCCTATCACGACGATTCGTAGTCATAGCTTCTTAAAAGTCTTAATCATAGCATTTCTTATCCTAAATCTACTTGCCTGTGAAATCTCTCTTATTGGGGCCCCTTGCATTCCTATCCTCACTTGTACCAGTTCCATTCCAGTTCTGCCTACATTCTCTCCTTCTTAGCTGTTTATTTCTTGTACTGCTAGGTTAGGTCCACAGTGCTTTCAAAGGCTTTTCTCAAGTCATTGTTGAAGCTATAAGTCAATTTGGAAAGTTCATATCTCATAGTGAATTAACAAACATAAAAACATTTGCAGAAATGTTCACACTGACCCAAGTATTTCTACCTGATAGACAACCATGAGTGGGAAGAAACTCATAGTGTAGGAGGGTTTTAAAAACCTATCCTCGCACAAATTTTATAAACTCAAATATTTACCAATAATTTTGGAAGGGAAGCATTCTGCGCGTCCTCACCACCGTGGACATTATCCATATTAAGTAGTTTTCTCAATCTTAAAGGCACAACAGTTCATCTCATCATCCTGTTGTGCTTTCTCCTGGTCAATGTCAGGGTATATTTTTCATTTCTATGCCTGTTTCTTCTACGTGTAGAATCCTACTCATCCTCAAAGAGGTCTTAACCAGATGACATATCTGCTATGAAATATTTCCAATCTCTTAGGCAAAATAATACCAAATGCTGTAAATTTCCTTCTTAACCAGAAATAACTCTCTCTCTCTCTTCCTTCCTTCCTTAGGTTTCTTCTAGCCCAATGGATGAATGATAATATTGTAGGTTTCTTCTAGCCCTAGTGATCTGTGTTGCTATGATTTCATTGATCTGAGACTTGTACACAAATTGCAGATTTTTTAAAAAATCTTAATTATGTCCATAAGTTCAATACTCATTACTCACATGTATATATATTGGGAATGAGTTTGGTCATTAGGAAAATCCCAAGGATGATCATTGGAACAACAAAAAAAAGAGAATGATGGCAAAGTAGAGACAGCGCTCCCCACAGATCATCTTCGCATAGTCATTGGAAGAGAAATGGTTTTCTGCTCCATCAGCAAACTCTGTGATCACAGCACCTCAAGTCCAGTGATTAGTCCCCAGAAGGCCACCTGCTAATGAAACAAGAAAAAAAATCAGGAATTTCAGGCAAAAAAAATGTGCCTGCTTTCTTGAACTAGATCATGAATGGTAAATGGTCACCAGAAGATTACTGAGGCAACACAGTTACATAGGAGTGGCTGCTGTCCGTGGTCCTCAAATGCCAATGCTGTCTTGATTCTCCAACGTGTGGGAGACCAATAAACACTGTCTACCTTCATCCAAGATGGATTTGTTTCTCTGTCTTTTAATTATACATGTATTTAAAATATTAATCATTTTGTAGAATAAACAGAACTGAGTTATGTTATACAGTTTACAAAGCTGATATTAGGTATTTGCTGCAGTCCTTTTATTTTTTTGACAGTTGAAGACTTTTTTTCTCAGAAGCTGGTGAGGATGAAGACATGTGTACCCATCTTCCTGCTCAAGATGTCATATTTAAGGAAAAGAGTGTTGATTAGAGGTGAGGACTATGAGCCTTAGATGGAGCAATACCTGAGTGTGAATCCCAGTGATCTCACTAAGATTACATGACATATGCAAGATACAGAGATATTAACCTCTCTGAAACTTGTAATAATAAGACTTATTTTAAAAAAAAAAAAGTTAAGAGATTGAATGTACATGTTTCATAATAACTCAGTCAATTAAGTATGTCAGAATAGTAATTAACAGATTTTGGACTTTTACTACTTTCTAGGTCTTCTTCAAAGTATTAATTCTCACAGAGAACCCATTAAAGTTCTATTAACATCTCCACTTTACAGGAAATGAAGTGATCTGCTTAAAACCTAAATTCTATTAAGTGTCAGAATGATCATTGGACCCAGGCAATCTGACTCCAAACTCTCTCTTCTTCAGCACTGTGCCATGTATCTATGCCATCTTTCATAAGACATGTACACACTAAACTGAGAAAACACTGCATATTTAGAAGTTGGGGCAGGCTGCCACTGAAGGTGGAAAAAGAGCATTCGGTAATCTCAATAAAATAAAAGTTTTCCTCATTCCACATGGAAAAAAATTTACTATAACTACCTGTTAATTGACTTTCTTTTTTTTTTTAATTGACTTTCTTAAAAAAAAATGATGTCAGCCTGAATAATTAGCAGCAATTTAAGGCATATGTTAGCTAGCAATTAATCCTATGTAATGAAAGAGTTGTTCATTCCGAGATGTCTATGCAAGCATTCTGAGATAAATATGCTGATGTTAATTAATAGCATGATAAAGTGTGATATGATTTAAATCTCAAACACAAGCATTATAGGCATCTCCACTGTGCTTAGTTCTATCATTCATTCTTGTGGCCATTAATTAGTTTTTCTAAACAATATCCAGTTTCTAGACCTCATAAAAACCCATGCTATGCTTAATGATTAAGTTAGTAAAATGCTTATAATCAATAATCTTCATCTATGTCACTGGACATTCATTCCTGAATATGGTTCAAATGTCAAAAATTAATCATTTCTAATTAAGAGTCTATAATACACCAGATAAAAATAAACAACACACTGTTTATATTAATAACAATTACTTGTATCTTAAAATTGATTACCATTTTTATGGGTTCCTTTTCCAACCTTGAAGGAAACTAAGTTTACATAGGTTTTAAGTAAAATAGCCAATTCAACAGTGAATTTGCAAAAAATACTATTTTGTGCATTGTACTATTATAATACTCCTGTAGGTAGATCTAATTGACTAAAATACTGGGAAGAGGTCAAAAATGTATTAGAACCACGTGAATCCAGGGAGAATGACTTATTTACTATCCCCAGTCCAAATTTTCCTGTGCTTTTTGTGTGAATACTAAAAACAAATCAATGAACTAGACTGTTACAGTTCACACTTCTCTGTGTTCACCTGAAACAGAGAAATGGGGTTCAGAGATGAGAGACAGACATTTGGGCAGGAAATGGAGGCTCAATAATGCATTAACCTTTACAAAATTTCTGCAGCATTTCAATATGTGAATGTGATCAACCATAGAAAGTCTGAGCAAAGTGCCTAGACCCCAGTAAGAATTCAAAAACCAGCACCTACTTTCCTTATTGTTATATCTTTGGAATTCAAATCCTGTGACTCTTCAGCTTACTTAACTTCAGTGTTTTCTGTTACACATAGAATAAAATCCAGTCTTATTATGGCTGTCATGGCTCTGTGTGACCTCCCCTCCCACTACCTCTCTGACAGTGATTTTATCCCTCTTCTAGTTGGTCCTCATGGGCCAATCTCACTTCTTGCTGTGCCCACACACACCACACATGTGACTGTGAAAGAATGCAGCATTTACACACCCACAGGATCTCCTCCACACTTTCCCCTGGGCTCAGCTCAAATGTCACTTCCTCAGGGAAAAATCATTGAGCATCTGTATTAAGGACCTGCCATCCTGTTATCCTTCACTTCTCTTCATAGCACTTCTTGTACTTTGTGTAGCAACCATGAACCGACTGTTTATCTTACTCACAAAAACATAAATATGATGAATAAGAGAGGTGAGAAAAAAAAAGGGTCATTGATTTATCACTGATACGTGAAAAGGATTTATGCCCATGATCATATACCTGTTAAAAGACCAACCACCTCTTAGGCCTCCTGATTCACAGTTTAGCACTTTCTCCAGCACAGACACACAGATGTCTTAATGTTCTCCCACTTCCAGCCTTGGTCCAGTGTCAAAGTCTGGCCAAGGTGAGGCCTTGGGATGTTCCAGCCACAAGTGTTACATTTACTGAAACAACCATTATGATCACCAACAAGTCACAATCTTTAAACAGGTTGTCAGTTCTTCTCAACCACTTATTTTATAGAAAAGCTAGCAGGCCCCTTAAAGGCTGGTCTTCACAAGCACTGCACTTCTGGAATGTACTGAGAGTATCCTACCTGGATGTCCAGCTGACCCCACTTGATGAATGAGACAAGGAGAATGGAGAGATTCCAGGTTAAGGAGAGAAGAGCTTTCTGTTTCTGATCAGCCAGACTGAGGAGGCTGAGAAACAAACATCCAGTGTGAAGCTGTGAATAAGAACATGTTTTCATTATAGAAAATACATAAGGCTATTATGAAAACAAGAATGTACAAAAAAAGGTACATCCGATATCTATACATATGGTGTATTATTGAATTGTACACTTGAAACCTATATAATTTTATTAACCAATGTCACCTCAATAAATTTAATTTAAAAATCTTACCAGTGTTATGCATTAGGATACAATTAATAACCAATCATAATTGATATTATGAACTTTGCAACAGTCAAAATCAAGCTACTTTTCTAATTGGATTTCTTCCACATTCCATTCTAACCTGAAATACTGAATTTAAAAAAAAACTGACAGTGAAGGAGATATGTATTTCTATCAATATTCATATTAAAAATGCATGTCCATGTGCACCATGAGACACAGGATGAAATGCTACCGCCAAATGTCCATCAATGGAGAGGATAAATGGTCACATGTTACACAATGGAATATTAGAATTCAAGAAAATGAATGAACCACAGTTAAACACAGCAACATGGCTGAATGTCACAAAGAGATCATGAGCTAAATAACCTAGACATCAAGAAATGTATACTATTGTATTAATAATCATCCAAAACTGGAAATGGCTAAATTGAGAGAAGTAACAATGGTTGACTTTAGAAAGAGGGAGCCAAGAGGAGCTTCTTCTAGGTGCTGGCAATTTCCATTTATTTTTTACCTGACTGGCATTTACATAGGTGGTCTTTTTTGATAAATCACTGAATTGTACAGTTACATTTTCTGTTTTCTATATGTGTATTATATTTTGCTTTTTTAGAAGTTTATGAAATGCTATGACGATACGGATTTTCTTGAAAACCAGGAATGGGGAAAGAGGAGAATATTTTTCCAATTACTTCTGTTGCTTGCCTTCTCTCCACCCATGCTTACACTGACTTCAGAGCCCCGGTTGCTCAGGTTCCCCTCGTTGACATAATTTGTCTCCAGACTTGAACTAGGTGCTCTTTAGTCCTGCTAAAACCCCTCACCCGGGGATTTCTATTTACTATACTGCTGCAATAGGTCCATAACCCTATTCATGACTTACTCGAAAATAACTTACTTATACTTTATTTTGAAAGTTTACATTTAGCAGTATATTAATGAAATATAAACACAAATTAGATGAATTGTCTCGCTGGTACTTTATAGAGTGCTTTTTCATGTAAAATTAGATTAAAAATGTACATATATATTTAAGTATGAATGTAACATATTTTTGAAAAGTATGTGATATTTTCTAGTTTTACTTTATTCAAAATCCAATATTTAATATTAACTGTTAGTTATGAATTCTAGTGACATGTATTTCTGGAAAGGTAATCTGAACAACCATCTTCTTCAGTCTCTTCATCCACAAAAGTCTGTTGCCAGGTCCTCCAAGATATATGTGAATAAGTTTTGCTTCAATGGTGGATTGGTAATTGCAAAACAAACAAACAAATAAAAGCTATACATGTTATAATGAATCAACAATATTAGTATATAAACAGTGTTTCTTGTTAAAATAAAACAATTAATATTAGCCGGGTTGTTATTGTGCCTCTCCAGATACAGCTGTAGTTGAAAGATTCTGATGTATGTATGTTAAGATTTTGACTCTGCTTGACAGATATTTATATGTTTACATGTATTTTCTTTTCCATAAGTGATATTAAGCATACTATATTATTCTGCCAGTGATTTTTACCTTAAATGTATCATGATCATTTTTTAAAGCTAAGAATGTAGTTCATTCATATTCTAATATCTGTTTATTTCTCTAGTGGTGAAAATTTTTATTTTTCTCATTATTTTATTAGAAACCAATCTGGAGATAAATTACATGTATATATAAAATATACATGTGCATAATTTATATTTAAATTATGTCAATTTCTTCTAGCTCCAGCTGTGCAAGGAATCTATTATCCTTGGACTAATTCACTGGTTAACAGTATTAGCAGGCAATACTGTTATTTCAAAAAAATATTTTAAAAAATATTTTAAAAATACTTCATTCCATTAAATCTTTATTATCATTCCATCTGCATTCTTGATTAAGAACAAAAACAAATGCTTAAACTTGACCTTCACATGACCCAAGCATGGAGAGTTGCAAATACCTGTTTGTTCAAGAAAGGAGTAGAGGTTAGGGTTGCTCTCCATGGTCCCAAAATAGCATCTCACTATTGATTCCCAGATTTTGGACACTGCTATCTACCTTGACTCAGGCTAAAGTTTTCCATGAATTTTATTTGATACATAAGTTTTTAGATATGCTATTTAATTGTATAAAATAAACAGACTATTAATTATGTTACACAATATACAGACCTGGGATTAGCTCATTTTGACTGTTTTATTAAGCTTCTGAAAAAAATGTTAAATCATTTATTTTTTTCTGAGAAACTTGTGGAAGTCGAAACTTGTACCTGTATTTGCTGCTCAAGATATTCTCTTTAAATAAAACAATATCGCATAGACATCAAGAATGGACTTTGAATGAGGAAGACTAGAATCTGAATCCCAATGACCTCTTTACTAATACAAGTGACGTGGGCAAAGAACAGAGATAATGAACTTGGCACACATGTCCTTCATCTGCAAATTACCACCATAGGAGTAATCCAGCATTAAATACACATAGCCCACAACAATCATTGTGATGTGCATGTATCACAATAGCCAACAGCATATATTAAATACTTACTCGTGTGCTAGGCCTTCTTCGAAGTACTTATTTTATCTGATTCTGATAATAGATCCATAAATTAGTATACGTTTCATTTTCATTTGATAGACAGTCAAGTAATATGTTAAAGATCATGATGCAGTGGCAGAGCCGGAACTACACCTTAGTCTGACTCCAAAATCTGCATTCTTCAGTATTCTGACATGTACAAACAATATTTCATAAAAATATAGGTGTCATATGTGTGTGCACTGTATATTTACACACTTAAAATAGAAACAGAAATTGTTTCTGACCACAACTAAAATTGAGATTAAATTTTGTTATATGAATTAACAAAGATGCATTTGCTACCCTAGTGAGATAAACATTCATATTTCTCACTCTAGCAGAGAATATATTTTCTAATTTTTACTTACTTGTTTGTTGCCAACTATAAAATGGCAGGAAGTACAGCCACAAAGACTACAGGTCCCAGGAGTCCCAGGGCCTATAATTGAAAATGGAAGAGATGCACACTACTAGCAAACTTCTCAACAGAGACCAGGTCCCATGTGAATCTAGAAACAGAGCCATAATTGCTCAAGGTATCATCATCTGTGATAGCCACAACCTAAAAAATCCAGGTGTACACCCACATCAAAGTAGACAACTGGTGACATATTACTAGGGTTGAACACCACACAGAAAAGGAAAAGTAAATGAATACCTATTCCACTAAAAACACAGGTGAATCTCGATAGGTAGGTAGGTAGGTAGATAGATAGATAGATAGATAGATAGATAGATAGATAGATAGATAGATAGATAGATAAAGCAAGATAAAGCAGACACCAGGGAGTCCACGTTGAGTTATTCTCTTGATAACAGTCCAAACCTGAAGAACCCTGGACTGCAGTGATGGTAGTCACAGTGCTTATCCTCAGTAAGAGGTGGATGGAGAGCCGCCTCTGGCTGCGGGTGATTTCATTTTCTTGACTAGACTAGTGGTTACATAGTGGTCATTTTGTGACACATTATTGAACTGTACATTTACATTTTACATGTTTTCTGTAGGCATGTTTTGGTTTAATAATTAAATGCTTTACAAATTGGTATGGTAACATAGAACCTGTTGGAAAACTGTGAAGGGGAAAAAGAAGAACAGGTACTACATCCTTTCTGTCTGTTCCCTTCCAGTTGACTGATCTCAGGTCTACCAGGGTAGGCAGGGCCCATTGAACAGATATCTCTCTCCAAGTAGATTCTCGCATTTTGTCCATTCTGAGTCTGTTTTACATGACTAATGTCTTAATGAATGCAGGTGATTAATTCTGTGGTAATGTATGGATGCCTTAATCTGATATTTCTTTCATGTAATTTGAGGTGAAACTTTTTGAGACAGAGCATTAGCTTATCAGAGGAGGTGTAAATGTTATGCCCATGAACAAACTGATGGAATGTCATTGAGGACTGGGACAGTGTAAAGAGAAAGAAATAAGAATCAGAGCTTTCATAATTATGAGCACAAAACTATGTTTGTCAGAGCTGTGGCCTCAATTTTTATATCTGGAGAAGATAAAGTTGAATTCAAAGCCCACTATGTCCTTCCCTCAATCTAGAACTCTATGGTCAATTTCACTGGAATAAAACTGAGGGAGCCCCAGTTTCATGCTATGTCTGCACTCTGCAGAGAAATTTCAGGCTGAAACCGGTGTTCTCACACCTTCAGGTGTAAGCAGCTCTCTGATAGCTTCTCCCAGACATTGGTGTGGAGGACCGTGGAGAAGAGGATGCTGGCTCTGTCAAAGGTGGACGTCAGAGATCTCCTGACAGAAGCTGACATGACTGACGACAGCTCCAGGCTGCAGAAGTCTATGGCCAGAAGATGGTTCACCAACTGGTTTGTGGTCATACCTGATGGTTTAGGAAGCTTGGGATTCTGGTGGTCCTTTAAAAGCAAAAGTGACATCTGCAACATAAATTCATTTATGGGTCTATCAACCATCTTCACATGAAGTTTCCTGTATATTTATTTCTTAGTGATATGAGAGTAACCTGGATAGATTAGATTTAGAGATCATCTACTGGAGCTTAACTTCGGAAGAGAGGAAACAGTGCAGTCCCACCTTTTTTGGAGAAGACCTCTCTGCTCCTTGAAAATGAGTGAGCTGGGAAGAAGAAGCCCAGTTTCAGAATTTCTGATTGGAAATTCTGAAGAGTGGAATTCTGAGGAGTGGAAGCTGAAAACATGCTCAAAGGGACACTTCTCCCCTCAATTCCCAAGAAACTGGAGTCTTTGCCAGAAGCACAGAATAAATATGCTCTGCGTCACTCACCCCTGAAAGTGCCTTTACAACCAGGATTCAGAGAAGAAAGAAACATGAAGGTGATGCTATAAGACCTGAGAGTTCAAAGGGGAGAAGCTGCTTCTCATCCACCATGGGCACACACACTAGGGCAACTCTGTCTCCAGTTTCAAGAAGGTGCCTGAGAGAGAACAGGTTCCAACAAGATTCCCTGCATCCCTGGTCAATACCCACAAGCAGCCCCAAATCCCTTGTGCACAAATCCCAAAGGTTCGTTTGATCCTAATGAATCAAACTGAAGGTCTTGAAGTTTGGAAGTGGCAGAAGCAGGAAAATCAGTTCCTTTGGCAAAGATAATATTAAAATAACAAAGCAAGAGAAGATGGTTACAAACATAGGACTCTAAGAGCACTGAGACACAATACGGGTTTTTATTATGTCACTAAAATATGAAATCAAAACAAACTACCTCACATATTCAACTTTTTTTCAGATACCATAAGCTGTTCCTTAGTCTTTAAATCAGCAGGCATATTGTAATGGCTCCTGGGAACCATACTGCATTGGACCTACCTGTGACCTTTCTAGCTACAATGTCAGATTTCATCATGACTAATGCTTTCCAAAATCCACTCTATAGAAACATGTACATCAGGAAGAAAATTATTAAGGAGAGGGGCTCACCCCTCCTCTGGACACCAGTGAGGCCATTCTGGCTCATGGGAGAACAGCCTGCTCTCCACTCTGGATGAACAGCACTTCCCTAGAGACTTCCTGGCCATAGATATACACGTGGGAGTCTGCTGCCCCTCATCACACCCCTGTGCCCATTTCAGGACCCAGATAAGGGTGGCTCTACAGATGAGCCAACACATTTTTGATTCAGTCAGTCAGTGATTCCAGAGTACATATCACTATCCCTGGTGCTTCATGTGCAATTGTAGGAAAGAAAACACTGAAAAGGTCAGATCAAGCTGTGCGATTTTACACGCATCTTTTTTTCTTTTGATGAGTTTAAAAAACAGATTGGGACAGGGTTAAGTCAAAGGTCAAAGACCCCAATAGCAAGTGCAGAGGACACCTGTTGAAAGGCAGGAACTTTTTCTGGAGCATGTAATAATCAAGTACATTGGATTCTCAATTACAATTATTTTATTAAGTTTAGGGGGTGACATTGGTTATTAAAATTATATAGGTTTCAAGTGTACAATTCGATAATACATCATCTGTATATTGCACGGTGTGTTCACCACCCAATGTCAAATCTCCTTTAGTCACCATATATTTGACATCATTTACCCCTATCTACCACTCCCTCCCCACTTTCCAAGGCGGGGAATTTGTCTTAGGACAAAACCCCACCATCCAGTTTATAATGAATGCTGTTATTCCTTTTGTTTGTTTCTTTATTTCTTGTGGCGGGGGGAGAACTTTATTGAGATTTAATTTGCATGATAAAATTTACCTATTTAAAGTGTATAATTCAATGGTTTTTACTATATCCACAGTTACTTAATAATCATCTCAAACCAACTTAGAACTTTCCATCACCCCCAAATAAACCCATTACCCACTAGCAGTCACCGCCCATTATCTCCTCACTCTACCACCTGGGCAACCACTAACCTACTTGCAGCCTCTGTAGACCACAAAGAACTTTTTGCAAACTGTGGTGAAATACACACAGCATAACATTTACCAGCTAAGATTTTTACAAATTGTGGTACAGAACACATACCCTGAAATTTGCCACCTTTACCATTTTGAAGTGTCCATCAGTGGTGTGAAGTACATTCGCATTGTCGTAAAGAAGATCTGAACATTTTCATCTTGCAAAATGAAAATTCTATACCCCAGAAAAGAAGTTGTTTAATGAGTATCGAGTTTCATTTTAACCACTTTAGAGTGGACAGCTCAATGACATTCAGGACATTCACACGTTTGTGTGACTATCACCACCATTCATCTCCAGAACTTTCTGACCATCCCAAACTGAAACTATGTATCCATATATTTGTATCATTATCCAAATGTTACCGTTTCTGAGCCTCTGTTTGTTCATCTGACAAGTAGATTGATTAAAATGAAATCACCAGCTTACCATATGCTCATGTAAATAAAATGGCCACATAGAGCTTAACACAGAACTCAGGGTCATGGGTTATAAGCCCTCATACTCTTTGCCTGTGGCCAAACCTTATAGTTTAAAAAATGGTTTAAATTTTTCAATTACAGTTGCATACAATATTATATTTATTTCAGGTGTACAATCTAGGGATTAGACATTTGCGTACCACACAAAGTGATCACCCAGATAAGTCTAGGAACCATCTGACACCATACATAGTTTTACAATACTGTTGACTCTATTGACTATGCTGCACTTTACATCTGGATGCTGTTGTTTCAAAGTATCCTCTTGTATCAGGTATCAACTGGTGAAAGACTCCCAATCAACACTAACCCACAACATTAAGGGCACCATGTATGTCATGTGCACTGCACAATGTCAGATTCTCATATCTGAACTTGACTGAAAAAGAAGAAACCATGAAAACAACATTTCTATACAATAACTATAAAGGGGGCTTTAGTTGAACAACCGGTCTTCGTTCTAAAGAAAGTGCTTCAGTCAGGGTCTCAGATGGAACTAGAATGACACAGGACAACATTGCTGGTTGCTGATCATGAATTCTTCAGGAAGCTTTGTTCAATGTAAATGAGGAACTAGAGTGTATGTAGGTAAGTGAGTCATCTTACAAGGTGGAAGAAAGATGGCAAAGGAGAAAAGCATGGAGAGAATGAGACAAATGATCTTTTCATACTTTTCTCTCACTTGTGGGAAACTGAATGAGCTACAATTAATAAACTTGAAAAAATTAATGATTGAATTTGCACATTACCTTTCATGGACTGATCTGCTGAGTGGACCTTGATTTTTCTTATGGAAGCAACCCTGTGGACACACTTCTCCGGGTGGACTTTGGCTTCTCCTATATGAAAATCCATGAAGAAAGAATGTAAGAAATGCATTCCCAATACAGACAGCTTTAGATATCTTGCTGGTAACAGACCAGAGGGAACAATTAGGAATAATTGAAACTCAGTTCAATCATTTGATCCCATTACTCACTGATTTTCCAGAAGTGTCATCTGAGTCAAAACTGGGATTCAGGGAAATCATAGAGTTTAGAGTGTACTTGAAACACCTATTACATTGATTATGTGACACGTGATCAACACACATCGACCCCCAGATGTCTGCAGCACCCTGGCATCCTTACTTTTCTACATCCCAGTCTGTAGTCCGATAAGTACCTGGTGTTCTGACGGTAACCACCATATTAAAGGTTTCTCTCTTTTTCATGTCATATAAATGAAAATATCCAGAGGAAACTCTTGTGTCTCAGTGGATATTATTACTGAATATTATATGAATTTTTCCTGTGTAGTTAGTGAAGCTAAAGATTGTTATTTGCATTGTGGCATCTGTACATCACATTGTAAGTACATGGGCAGTAAATTCACTCCCTCTACATTTACATACAGTGGAGCATTTCCCGTGGTGGTTACTCAGAATGATGCTGCCATGAGTGACTGTGTACAGGCCTCCAGGGGACAGCTGCACCCCTGTATCATTCTTGTGATTGGACATAAGTCGTAGGCTTGCTGTGACATAGGTACAGATAACCGTAAAGCACAGTGGAAAACAACTACCAAAGTGGTTGTACACATGTACATTCCCATAACAACGTGGAGACAGGTCCAGTTCCTCCACATCCTCACCAGCCCTGGGTAATATTCATCCTAACAAAGTGCCTGTTCCTGGTGAGGTGCAATGAGATGTTGTAGTTTAATATGCATTTTCCTAATTACTGGTGTGGTTGAGTGCATTTTCAGACACTTGCCCTGTTGAACTTGCTGGATTTTCTTTGATTTATGATGTGCCAAAGTGGGGACCCAGCGGATTGTCTCTCTCAGCAGCCCATACCTTTTGGTGAAGCCCCACCTGCTCTCAGAGAGACTATAATCCTGCAAGAGAGAGCCACATCCTGTTCTCAGAGATTCCATATCTCTGTCCCAGAGTCCCCCATGGGACATAGAGAGAACGATGTCCCTGCCTTAAGGGTGGCCCCATATTACTCAGGAGAGAATTACCTCCCTATTCTCAAAAGTACCAATATCCCTCAAAGCACCCCAAAAGATTCTTCAATAACTAGGTAATTCAGGTCTCAAACCACAGCCTTCGTTATTTTATAATCCTACACCTATCACAATCTCTCAAGTTTACTTCTGTTATTCAAGTATCTGCCCCTTTTAGAAGAGATTATTGCAACTGTGAGCTAGGCAAAAAAGCAGTGCTAAGTAGAAAATGCATAAAAGATACGGTGTGTAAAATTTGACTGATATATGGCCAATTCTAAACACGAATGTCACCACAGTCTTTTGGATGCAGTTGACTTGTTCATACTTGAGTACAGCCTTATTATATGCAAACTTTGGATTCAATATTAGGCATATCATTTAACTGTATATATTCATTAAGTTTCTCAATTAAATAATCAATTACTGACTAGTAGAAAATATTAGAATTCGTACCTTTACAAATAACCACTACTAATAGTTAAATAATTTTCCTTAGTTTACTTTTTCTTGCCATGTGTTGCTATTTGTTTTGCGGTAGCTGTTAATGTTCAGACCAGACATCCCATGGGAAAAAGCACAATGGGGAGCAGGTCTTGCTGAGTACTGAGGCTCTATAGCCCATCTGTACAGAAAATGGCAAGAGGGTGGCATATGAGGCTCATAACTAAGTGGTACCTTGAGTTCTTTTTGTTGTCCCTTGGATGTGTACCTCATGGGCCTTCAGTATTTCTAGGGCACATATTCATAATGCCATGTAATACCACTAAGAATCTTCCTTATTTTCATCAGATCTGGGATATATGCTAAAGGGTGATCAAGAACTGACAGGGTTTCTTCATGTATCCCAAGTGATGTCCACCGAATCTCAGGATTTGTGAATTGACAAAAATCACTTGAGCTTCCTATGTGCATGTGTCACCAATGACTATGACAAAATCTGTGACGTGGTGCACCAAATACAGCCCTAGGAGATGTGACCACTAAGCTTCTTATAGTCTCACTGACCACCTTCTCAGGTGGACAGTGCTTAGGTTCTCTATAGATTCAAGAAGTCCCAGGCACATGTGCCAATGCTGGAAATCCCTTGCATGGCAATAAAAATCTCATGGCTGAGAAATAAGGGTGGATCAGTTGTCCAGAGCACTAGCATTGGGACCCCATGCATTTCACTATCTTAGCTGTTCTACTTAGGGGCCCATGAACCTGAGCATATTCTCCTCTGTGCCTCTATTTCTCCACCAGGAAATGGAGATAGAAATCAAAAAATCAGACATACAGCCTTTTGGAAGTGTTGAAGTATTTAATGTATTAGATTGTGTGGTATAAATATAAATACTAAGGAAAGTTAATTATTGGTGAAATGTATAAACTTAGATCTCACAACTTAAAAAGTCTCAGATGTGCACTCAAGATCAGGGAGTTCTAATTCCCAAGCCATTATTTTATTGATGACAGACATCTGTTTGGTCTAAAAACTTTAATCTAATCCTAGTTTTAAGAAATCAGATAAAGGTGTCAAAAATGCTATTGGTGACTGCCCGAGTCCACCCTACAAGGCCACTCAACAAATAATTGGAGCATTTTTCTCTACTAAGATCCACTTACCTAACTCATTCATGGTCAAGAGCTACATGTGCAAATAAGATGAACACCAGATTTCAGAATGAGGGGCATTATCTATTAAAATGTCCTGTATTCTCAAAACTGTGAATCAATATCATGTCATGTATTTTCCTCCTCATAAATATAAACACCTCAAAAACAAGTGCCTCATTATAGAAAGAGCTCTAGAAGAAGGGTCAGATCTGAATCAGTCATGTGTTACAATAAAACATCATTAATGGAGACATCTTCTTTGTCAAAGCTGCACTTCTATATGAAAAATTAGATAATTATCCATTTATATGAATTTTTTTCCTCACATGTATATATTTTTCCCTATATGGAACCAACTTTCTATATACTTGATTATCTATTAGCTCCCATCAGTTCATTAACCTGTTTCTCCATCTATCATTGTATGTTGAAAGACTGGTTATTAATTGGATACTTAAGTGCAAAAAGAACAACAACACTACATTTTCAACATTCTTACCTCTGGTGAGGTGAATGGATTGCATGACAACATAAAATTGTTATCTCTGTAAAATCAGAAATTTTGACAACACTAACAGTATGAAAGTAAATGTATTTTTCACTTCACAAACTGAAATCTAGATATATATTTTACGATAGGATTTGGAAAACCAGAAACATGAGTGGAAGCAACGTTCCCCAAATATAAAGAATTCAATAAATATTTCAGAATAAAATAGAGAGAAGACATACTAAAACCCATGTTAGGTTCCCTTCATTGTGTGAAATGCCTTCCTACATATCTCCACAGTTTTGGAGTCACTTCAAAGTTCTGAAATTAATAATTTTCATAAGTTTCGACAAGGTAAAAATGACATCAAATAGACATTCCATATTTCCCAATAAATATCTATATGGGAGGTGAGGGCGCTGAAAGTAATAGGAAATGATATATTTATAACTTTACATGACAAATGCTAGGAAGAAAATTAAAATGATAAGAAAGTATTTTGAGAAATAGGAACTGGCCCGTTTGAAGGGACAGCATTCAATGGGCCAACGTGAACATACCACTGCAGCAACGATAAACATTCCTCATCTGAAGAATGAAATCAAGAACCTATTTCCCTGCTATGCACTTTCACACACTCAGCATAGGAAGAGGCAATTAGGACCAGGGACAAGACACATATCAGCACAAAGCCATTGTGACTTTCTGTGTGACTTCACAATCTACACTGTGGGGTCCAGCTGCTGGTTTACAGAGCAAATGTTTCATTTTAAACACTGACTCTCAGGTCCACATATTATTATTCTGTCTTTGTTTGAATATAAGATCTATAGGGCAAAATGACCTGCCTCCAAATACAGTCAATAGTGAGAATGTCAAGGCAAAAGGATCAAAGTAAACTCATTGAATAAAACCAAGCTTCTGTTATTGATTTGAAGTACCATCATCACACATTCCTGCCATTTCTGTACTACAAAACATTTCATGGACAAATAATATCAAACGTGTTCTACAGTGCACAAATTAAAACAAAAAGCATTAAAATTTTTTCAGTCTCAAGAAACCACATTTCTAAAAAGATAATTATCAACTGTGTAAGTCCTCCCCTCCTCTAGATATACAGGTGTCCCCACTATGTGAAAGTAGAGCGTTCCTAGGAAACCTTCCCAAAGCTGAGACGATGTAAAGCGAAGCAATTACCTGAGGACACACCTTGCTAACATATGCACAGACTCCACGGAGATGAAGCACAGATGCTCACACACACAGTTCCAAGCTAGGCCAGCTCAATGCTGAGATGTGAGTTTGGTTCCCGGGGAAGGACTCATTAGAGCAATTCTTGCTGCTTGGGATGCCACTGCCTCTGGAGCCAGTCCTGCAGAATACACTCTGAACACTACTAGAGTTTTCACTTTTCTTTAAAAAATCAAAAATTCTCTCTGGATTTCATTTGTTCAAAGAGGTACCAATGTAGGTCTTTCATAAAAGCAAAGGAGCTTAAAGCAAACTTTTCAATAGTGGAGAATGCCTGTATTGGCATATGATTAATGATTTTATAAATGGATAATTTTAGGTAATCCCTCAAATATAGGCTTAAACTGTGGACCCTTATTTATTTCTCAACACTAACACACATTATTATGATCTCTTTATGAAAAAAAAAAAAAGCCTATAGAAAAGAATGTGACCAATTTCCAAAGATGTGTGTTTTCCAATACTTTTGCCTTAATTAACAAACAAGAGAAATCTACAAAAATGATCACACCTTGGGTGCACCTCTAAGGAGGACAGTGCTGAAAAGTGAGAAGTGGGAATCATGACAAATCCAGCCCAGGATCCTCATGCTCCTTCCGCCCCAGCAGACTCTGTGACAAGCAAGGACAGACTGAGAACAACTGTGGGGAAGAGAAGAGGGAAGCTTGCAAAGGGCACTAGATCCATCTTAAATTACTGCCAAGAAGTCAGAGCCACAGAGTCAGGATACACCAAAACACCTGCCAAGACGATGAGAGCATGGAAAGTAGAGAAGTTCCTTTACTGCAGGTGTGATTTAAAGCAAGTAAGATTTAAGGAGCAAAGTAGTGTTGGTGAAAATCATGGAGTAGGGAAAACTAAGGGGCCTCCTGCCACAAAGCAATGAATAGACTCAAAATGGTCAGAATCAAATATTTTAGAACTCTTGAAGTTAACCAAAAGTTCACAGAAACCACAGAAAATTTAATCAAAAAACAAAAGAAGAATCTCGGTGAGTTGGGTCATGTCATCACCTGGGCCCATCCCCTGCTTCCCAACTTAGTGGTGCCTTGAAAGATGAGCACACTCTGGAACAGGTATCTACTACAGAGGGAGCAGAAAGGACCTGATTCCTCATGAATTGTGGTTGTGTGTGCTGACCTGCACTGTCTGGTGATGCCCTGGAGGAATTGCCTTTCTTCACCTCCCCTGGATTTTTGCCCATAATATCTAAGGGCAAAACTGTATATTACCAGCAGACTAAAGGAGTAACAGTTGAGGTAAACAAAATAGTTACCCAAAGCCTTTGGAGGAAAGAAAGCTATATAGCAATTCTGGGAAATAGATTCAAGAAAAGTGGCTGAATTTCAGTAGGGATGGTAAGCTCATTGGAGTGTGACCTTGTCTCAGCCCCATGCTCTGCTCTACATTCTGCACATGAATTGAAAACTAAAAGCCAACATTCACAGTGAAACCAAAAATCTCACAGCCACACGAAGGAGCGGACCAGACTCAAATCCCTCAAAGCACCAATTTGAGATAATTATCATTATTTGATCTGTCTCCAGAATCTATGGAAGATCCCACATGCTTGGATGCCTGTTTTGACCTGACTTGGGGCTTGCCTAGCACAAAATGCTTGTTCCTGGGCACATACGTCAAAACAATAACAGATATTTCTGATTCTTCACAGTTACCTGAGGTGATGAATCGGAGCTGGAGCAAACAATAGACTAAAAAAAGGAAAATGCTTAAACACAAAAGAGAAATTCACCGGGCTTAGAAACTCTGTTGTACCCCTAGATATTTAGGTCACGTACAAAGGTAGGGCAGGGCACACACCCTGGGCTTCCAGATGCTTAGGAAAGACCTGGCAAGGTCCTGACGTCTCACCTCTGGATGAACTTGATGTTCTGCACAGAACATGAAGGCTCTGGTAAAGGGTCCAAGTAACTGAGCAAAGACTATAGTATCCAGACATGACAGATGACAGAGGTGAGAGTTTCATTCAGAAAAGTCAGTAACAGGCAAACAACAGCAACAAGTGCTGGGGCGGGAGAGGTTCTGAACACCGGCACCATCGGTTGATTGGATCCAAGTGGCATTTAAGGAAGACTTCATAAAACGATAGCAGAATATATATTCCTCTCAGTTTCACATGGAACAGTCATCAAGACAGACCACATGTTAGGTCATAAAACACACCTCAACATACTTAACAGAATAGAATAGGCCCAGACCACTATTTACTAGAAATCACCTACACAAAGGTGGACATGCCCAAATATTTGGAGACTAAACAACAGATTTCTCCAGAACACAGAGGTCAGAGAAAATTTTAAAATATTTTTTACTAACTGAAGGTAAAGTACAACTAATCCAAATGTGTGGCATTCAGTGAAAATTGAGCTTAGACAGAAACTTATAGGATTGAATACAACACTATGGAAAGTAAAGAAGATCACTGCCCCCCCCCCCCCCCAAACATACAGCACCTGATTCTTGGCTCCAAATCCTCTGTGTATTCAGTTTAGGGATTTTGGGGTTTCAGTGGGAAAATGTACCACCACACAACAAGGTGGCAGTAACACAGCTGTCTTATTTGGGGAGCACTTTGACAGTTTTGCACACAGGGGACTCCTTCCCAGCATGAGGCCTTCAGAAACAATAGGATGGGGTCCCCATCCAGAAGGGGATGAGGGCAGGGAAGTCCAGGGGAAAAAGAGAATCAGTCGAGTGCTGAGGGGTCTAGTGATTTTTCTCAGCAGCATGCTGAGGGGTCTCTGGGTCAGAGGACCAGAAGGGCAGCAGTGGGTTGAGTGTGTTCACAGCCCCAGGGTCTGTCTCATCGAAGACCAGGAGATGGTGGTGCAGATTTCAATGATGCAAAGCAGGTAGGCTTTAATTGGCTAAGGTATGCTTATTTCAGATATAAATTAAACATTTGGATGCAGAAGACTTTGATTTTGGTGCTGCTGGTTTTGAGCAAATGGCCCGGCCTGCTGTGCATTAACCAACCCCAGGCCAGTATTCAGGGCATCTTAGGTTCATTTAACTAAAACCCTGCTCAAAACTAGTAAAATTAATTAATTGATTGATTAATTAATTAATTGCTTAATTAATTGATTAATTAATTAATTAATAAGATCGTGCTCGTATCTAGTCTAATGTATTTTCTATTTCTCCACAGAATAGCCAATAATCTGTAGTCCTTGTCACTGTCACTAATTGGGACTTCCTTACGGCAAAAAGGAAATTTAACTTTGGGTGCTGAACACATAATGAGATATATATATGATGTATTATTGTATTATACACTTGAAACCTATATCATTTTATTAACCAATGTCATCCAATAAATTAAATACGTTAGAAAAATATATTTGGAAAGGAAATGCAACCCAGATCTGAGTCAGGAAAATAGCCCAAATCCTGACCATCCAGCTTCCTACTCATTTTCTTCAAAACTAAGCTTCCTGTGGCCCCTTAGGTAAACCAGCACCTGGCCACCCCTCCACACACACATATTCAGTGTCAGCTCCGTTGACCTGAGTCTTCCCAATGATCAGAGGACAACGTCAGTAACCAGCAGTCTGCTCGACACTCAAACTGCGTCAGAACCTAGGACATTTCAAACGAATGGCCACATGCCGGCTCTGCCAAGAATCAGCAGCTCCTTAGCTGACCAGCCTGGGTAGGCAGTTAAGGCAGCAACCAGGGCAGCAGCATCTGGCCTGGAATTTTGGCAGTTTAATGAATTATGTCCGCATCTTCTGACATATGTCTGACTTGTGATCTGAGCTTCTGTCTCTGAGCCTTGAATGAGACCTGATGAACCTCAGCAGTAGCTGTACTCCCATTTGACTTTTAAATGCATCTTTCATTTTATCATTATAGCAACACTGATGACTAAATGGCAGCAGAAAGGAATGGCAACAGTAAATGAAGAATAATCATGTAATTATAAGTCCTCAAAAAATGCCTAAGACAGTGTCAGTGCTGCATAAACGTTCAACTCATAAATCCAGAATGTATACAGAAAATTAACAATTCTTACTTCTAGAGACAGAAGTGGAAGGCTATAGAATAGGAAAGGAAGAAACATGTCTTCACCAGCTTGAGCACCTAGAAAAACAGTCCCTTTATCTTAATGGCTTAAACAACAAACATTTGTCAGGGTTTTGATGGTTGGGAGTTCATGAGGAAGGTGCCGACAGGGCTCTGTCCCTGGCAAGGGCCCTCTTCCTGGTTACAGAGAGCCCTCTCCCCGCTGTGTCCACCTTAGCAGACAAAAAGCTTGCTGGCTCTCTGGCCTCCTCTTATAAAGGCCCTGAACCCATCCACGAGGACTTCACCCTCGTGATCTCATTGCCTCCCAAGGGCCCTACCTCCAAATACCATCACATTGGGCTTGAGGTTTCAGCATAGGAGTGTTGGGGCCACAAATGTTCAGCTCATTGCAAACTCAGGCTTCGATTCTTTTGTGCCTTTTGAATTTTCTTTAAGAGCATTAATACTGTTTCTATTAATTAAGCAAAAACATAGAGACCAAAAACTTTCCCTCCAAAATAGTAACACAAGACAACCACTTTATTTTTCTGGTGGTCATGGGTTGGGATTCAGATGGGACACATTTCTGCTCCATGATGTTGGTTCTCAGCAGAGAAGTCACACTGGCTGGTCTGACAGGACAACCAGGGTTAGGATCCTCTGGAGGTGACTCCCTCTCTTGTCTGCACATGAAACTACATGTGGCTGGGGGACTCACAAGAGACATCCCCATGTGGCCTAGGTGGCCTCCAGCAGGGAAGCGTTAGGTGTTCAAAACTCTTGTTGGCTGTGGGCTCCAAAGGGTAATGACCCAAAAGATCAGGTAGAGGTACATGGCCTTTCAAACATAACCTTGGATGTGACACAGAGTAGTTTCCAGGGCATCTATTGGTGACAAGGCATTCTAGTATCAGCTCTAGTGTCAGGGGGAGGGGCCAAGTCCTCACCTCTCAATGGGAGAAATGTGCAGGAAATGGGAATGAAGTCTTCAAACCAATACATGTATATTTCACTGTAAGAATACTGAGTCGCATGGCTCCAACTCCAAAATGTATGACACAGGAGATACTGCCTAAGGCACAGGCCAAGGTAATGTCAACTTGGGTTTGACATGAGCTTGGTCAACATGAGCTCTTGACAAATAAACACAAACTGTTAGAGTACCTTGATAACAGTTTTTAATAAGAAGAAATAATGTCTACCATAAATATGGCTCTAAACTGGAAGATTTGCCCCCATTCCATGTCAAAGTACCTGATTTATATGCCAGGACAGCTTCCTGTACTTCTCTTTCAAAAAAATTCATAGACTCTTAACTACTAACGAATTTGTGTACAATTTGCACAATGATCACTTTCTCTGCTGGCCCTGAACTCTTAGGAGGACAGACATCAAGACTTCTTGGTCCTCACCAGCTCTCTGCTCAGTGATCCATACATGGAAGGAGCCCACAGATGGTAACATCTCCCTCTTTCCTGCTGTTCTTAATTTCTACCAACTGCCATGTAGTGAGGACATTCAAGCAGCCCTATGGAGAGAAGCACTTGGCAAGAAACCCAGGCCACGAGGAGGAAAAAAAATATCATAAATGATAGAGAATCTGTTCATCCCTCTGGCAACCAAATCAAAGTTGTAATGGAAACAAGGAGCAAACAGCAAAGGAAAATTGCCTGAGATCTAGATGAACAAGCCATACAACTAGGGAAAAATCCAAGAAAGCATCCTGCAATGGCAGAAGGTAGGATGTGGGGAGGATGCGGGGCTGCCTCGACTAGAGTGGCTCAGTGAGACAGAGGCTGCAGCAGTGGCAGACTCCTCTTAATGGGGCCGCATCCGCAAGTGGACTTCCGTGGTGACAGACCTGCTCTCTCTGAGCACCAGTGCCAATTGGGCTGCACGCAGGGGGCACCAGGGATTTACAGGGAGACATTGTCAGAGTGAGGGCTGAAGCAAGACTTGCTCTGTACAGAAGTGCCAGCGGTATCCATTGTTCCTTGTTGAGCCCTCCCCTCTCCCAGTGCACAGACACAGCACTCCTACGGCCAAGACATCATCAGACTGGATAACAGAGATCACTTTCCTAGCCTCCCCTAACTCGCGGCCCTACCCAAGCCACATCCAGGTATATCCTCAGTGAGTCAAGTGCTCCTTGCTGAGCAGCGCCTAGACTCACACTGGTAGCAGCTGATCTCAGTTTCTGGTGTGGCCTTTTGAGACAACTATAAGCACAGCATCTGTGGATTGCTTGCTAAATCTTAACAGGTGGTCCTGGAGGGGCACAGGCTAGGGCTAAATTTGGCCTGCAGCTGAACCCCTCTCAGGACTGGGCCACTGGACACCTACTTCACAAATCCACACTAATAAGACCAGGAGACTTAGGAGCTTTGTTTAGTACATAGAAACAGATACAGAAAGGCAGCCAAAATTAGAAGACAAAGAAGCAGAAGCCATATGAGAGAACAGAACAGAGATCCAGATATAATGGAGTCTAGTAATCTAACAGATGCAGAGTTCAAAACACTGGTTATAAAGATGCTCAATGAACGTTTGAGAAGTATAGATAAATTCAGTGAGAACTTCAACAAAGAGATAAAAACATAAAAATGGAAATGGAAATTGTAAAAGGGAACCAGTCTGAAATGAAGGACACATTATCTGAGATGAGAAGTGTATTAAATGGAATAAACAAAGTGAATAAAGAAGACAATCAAATGACCTATCTAGAGCACAGGAAAGCCAAGGACACTCAATCCACTCAATCAGAATAGCAAGAAAAAAGATACTAAGACTATAAAAATATTTAAAAAGCATATGGGACACTATTAAAAGTCAAAATATCCATCTCATCAGCATACCTGAAGGAAAACAAGATGTTGAACAGCTAGTCAAAGAAATAATGATGGAAAACTTCCCTAACCTGGTGAAGGAAATAGATATACAACCCCAAGAAGCTCAGAGAACCCCAAAAACCAGAGATCCAAAGATGCCCACACCAAGACATATCATAATTAAAATGCCAAATGTTAAATACAAAGAAAGAATCTTAAAAGTACCAAGAGAAAAGCAGATAATTACCTACAAGGGAACACCTATACAATTGGCAGCTGATTTCTCAAAAGAAACTATGCAGGACAGAAAGGCTTGGCAAAAAATATTCAGCAGGTTGAAGACCCAGGATCTACAACCAAGAATAATTTATCCAGCAAAGCTACCCTTTAGAGTTGAAGAACAGATAAAGAGCTTCCCAGACAAAAATAAGCTAGAGGAATTTATCATCACCAAGTCAGTATTACAGGAAATGTTGGAGGGACTTCTTTAAGAAGAAAAAACATGTATCAAAAACAGGAATAAAGAATGGTAAAAACTACATTCCTATCAATAAATACCTCAAAGGGAAAAGAATTAAGTGTTCCAACTAAAAGATAAAGTGGATGAATGGATAAGAAAACAAGACCTCTACCTATGCTGCCTACAAGAGACTCACTTCAGATTAAAAGACACACACACAGACTAAAAGGAAGGGGATGGAAGAAGATATTGCTTTGATGGACCTAGAAGGTATTTAAGTCAGAGAAATATAAACACTATATGGTTTTACTTCTATGCAGAATCAAAAAAATAAAAAGAACAAACTAATCAAAAACAGACTCACAAATTTAGAGGACAATCTGCTGACAGGAGGTTGGTGGCTGGGAGAAAGGGGTGAAGAGTTAAAGAAGTACAAATCAGTAATTGATTGATAGTCATGGAGATGGGGAGCACGCATAGGGAATGCAGTCAGCAGTAACGTAATGGCTAGGTGGAGAGCCAGAGGAAAGAAAGAGCAATTAGGGGGATCATTTTATAAACTATATAAATGTCTATCAATGTACTGTATACTTGAAACTAATATTAAAATAAAAATGTTTTAAAAGGCTGTTATTTGAACACTGGAGGCCAAATAACACATTGGTAGGTAAAAAAGGGCTCTTACGACTTTTTTCCTTATAAAAGCTATGCTTCCCAGATCCCAGCTTCCGCAGAGTGCTACCCACACTTAGGTGGATGCGCTGACAGTGTCCGGCAAAGAAACACCTGTATATTTTATCCCAGAAAATATTTCCAGGTTGTCTAGTCTCTGAGGTCCTTTGTGATAGGCTATGTATCTAATTTATCTGAGGGGTCTCACCATGCCTCTCTCAGGGCCATACACACAGCACAAATTCATTATATGCTTCCTGGTTATATCAAGGCTGGTTCTCTAGGTTCTGTCATAGGAAGCTGTCCAGATTGAAAAATTGGAAGAAACTTAGATATCTAACAGTAGGGTAATTTTTATGTAAATTACGATAGAGTCATCTCATATACTATTATACAGACTTGTAAAATGATGCTTACAAAAAAGAAAAATACTCATAATATCCTGTGAACTAAAAAAACCTCCTAAAAACTGTATATGTAACATGATCTCAACTATATAATAAAACATAGAATAAAAGAAAAAAATTGTTTTAAAAAGGGAAAATCAACATGGGTTGTCATGGTTTGAGACAACCCATTTACAAGGAGGCTCTAGATAGAACATGAAGGAAAGAATGTGAGATAAGTGGAAAGTTCATCCTGGACACCAGTGACACATTATTCTTTCTAAAGTGTGTGATCTTCAGCAAATTGCTCAATGCTCTGTGTGCCTGTTTTCTCACCTGTAAAATGAAGAAGACAACCCACCTCATGGGGCTATAGTGAGAGAGAAAAACAAGGTAACACAGAAGCCATATGATCAGCAGGTCACAATGGGTCCTGTCACAGCCACATATGGGAATTCATTTCATCATTCAATGTCACTGTCTCTCTGCCTTCTAAGCAAGATTTGGGGAAGTTCTGGAGCTGTCCATGTCTGGGCTCTAAAATAAAGTATTTTAAAATGATCATTGCACTATATAGCCTCTAAAGACTTAGTTTTATTTACATATTATTTTTTCTTATATTCTATTTATTTGACACCATTTTAATAATAAGAACAGCTTTCATGAATGCCTTGGAAAAGAACACAAACCCGCCCATTTATGTTAGCTACTTTGTGATAGCTAACAATACCGACTCTCTCTGCCAACGTAATCAGGTGAAGCACTCTGATAAAAAAGCAGAATTAAGCTGTTATTGTAAAATAAAAAACAACCAAATTTAAAAATAAACAGAGGACCTGAACAGAAATGCAAATCAAAACCACAATAAGATACCATCTCACCCTGTTAGAATAGCTATAATCAACAGGATAAGTAATAACAAATGGTGGAGAGGATGCAGAGAAAAAGGAACTCTCATACACTGCTGGTGGAACTGCAAATTGGTACAACCACTATGGAAAACAGTATAGAGGTTCCTCAAAAAAATAAAAATTTATCTACCATATGATCCAGCAATCCCTCTACTGGGTATTTACCCCCAAAGATTTGAAGATGTTTGCACACCGATGTTCATAGCAGCATTATTCACAGTGGGCAGGACATGGAAGCAACCAAAGTGTCCTACAATAGATGAGTGGCTAAAGAAGCTGTGGTACATATAAACAATGGAATATTACTCAGCCATAAGAAGAGATGAAATGCTGCCATTTGCAGCAACATGGATGGACCTTGAGATAATCATTAAGCAAAATAAGTCAGACATAAAAAGTTGAAAATCACATCATATTACTTACATGTGGGATATAAACCTAAAAGCAACTAATGAGCTGGACAATCAAACAGAGACTCATGGACATGGACTATAGACTAGTAGTTACCAGAAGACTATAGACTAGTGGTTACTAGTGGGATGGGGGAAGAGAGGGGAGGTAGACGGGGTAAAGGGGGTCAAATATAGGGCGATAAGGGGACGGTAAAGTGGGTAAAGGAGATCAAATACATGGTAGCTGAAGGAAACTGGACTTTGGGTGGTAAACACGCAGTAGAATATACAGATGTCAAATTATAATGTACACCTGAAAATTATATAATTGTATTAACAATGTTACCCCAGTAAATTTAATTATATGATAAAAAATAAATTTAAGAAAAACTCTAAAAAAAAGAAGTTGTGGTATGTATATACAGTGGAATATTACTCAGCCATAAGACGAGATGAAATATTGCCATTTGCAACAACATGGAGGAAACTTGAGATCATCATGTTAAGCGAAATAAACCAGAAAGAAAAAGTTGAAAACCATATGATATTACTTATATGTAGGATACAAATCTAAAAGTAACAAACAGGACAGAGATTCATTGACATAGACAACAGACTAGTGGTTACCAGAGGGTGGCGGGGGGAGGTATATGGGGTAAAGGAGATCAAATACGTGATGACAGAAAGTACTCTAACTATGGGCAGTGAACATGCAATGTTATA